>NC_081295.1:114755937-115056250 GCF_030435805.1 Mustela lutreola
CAGGCATGAACTCTGGTTATCAACATTAAATACCCTCTCTTTGGGTAAATACTCCTATTTCTGTGTCAATTATCCTATTATTTGGAATGAATATAATATCCTTTTACTCTGAACCAGTACTCTCCAAACTTCACGTATTTCATTTGTCACTTTCATAATTTTGCCATAACTGTGCAACATGTTTATTATTATATTTTAGTGTATTAAAATGGCCTCATGAGACATGGGATATTAAAGTGGCCTCATGGGACATGGATGATTCTCCCACTCTTGGGATTTGGCCCGGCTGCCAATCTTTTGGGGGCATTGAGTGGGAAGGCGGGAGTCCTGTTTTCTGTCTCAGCAGTCCCTCCAAAAGACGGATTCCAGGGCAGAGTCCCAGGTACAGGAAACCAGAAAAGCGCACCTTAGTTTAGGATTGTATTTAAGATATTTCTCATCCAGTCATATTGATAGATAAGAAATGTGTGATATGAGATTATTTGTTAATGTTTTAGTATTCACTGAATATTGTACACCAGCTTTTGTTGAACTGTGTGTGTGTACAAATATTTATTTAATTGTGTTTATAATAGCCTGGAAATACATGAAGATATATATTTTTAACTAGCTATTTGTAGTCATTGAGAACCTAATATACTTCTTAAAAGAAATGTAAAAACATATCGGCTTACTTAGTATTTGTACAGAGTAATTATATTCCTCCCACTGCATAATCCACCTAGTTCCCAAATCAAAATAACTGGAAACCACCCTAAATTTTAACTCTCTCCTGTCCTCCTTCTAATGCTTTGTTCCTCAATGTTTTTACCATTCCTAACCCCCTAATGAGCCTTTTACATGTTATTTTCCTGTCCTTCCCACGTGACATTTTAATGTCATTGATAACACTGTATCTGTTTATATACTGTGGCTCTTTAGAGGAGCACAAGCCATTTTATCTGAGAAATGTTTACCCCTCTTACCTCCACCAAGAACCAGTTATTATTTGGAAGTATATCACTCCCATTGAGTCGTCAAGACTGACTGATTTTGCTTCCTACAAAGAACTCCATGATCATACACTGGAGATTACAGAGAACAGAGGTTTTTATTTCTAATTGCCAGCTGAAAGCTACCCAAGTTTTCTAAGTAAGATACTAAAAACCTCATCTAGCATGAACCTAGAAGACCCACATCCTTAAATTATAAATGATAGAAAACAACTTTCAAATTCAATGAAATCTGGTCTAAAATCAGAAGCATCAAGAGTAGATACTGACTTATTCACCTCATGAGTAGAAGGTAGAGCTCTCTAAAATAAATGGCACAGCGTTGGAAAGCCCAATCAAAAAATTTCTCACCTAGAATCTGTGAGAACTTGGGACAGTTTTAACACTGGAAAGCACTGAAACAATGTTTTATGCTTCAGAGTAGCAGTTGACATCATCTTAGAGGAGAAGCCTCACAGGTTGGCTATGGCAGAGAGGCTGTTGGGGGGACACTTTAGGGATAAATATAGCAAAAGCTATTTGATGTAGTTCACAAAGAAATAAACTGCTATAGCATCATTATAATGCATAAGTCTTCATTACTGACCTTATAGAGATTTTGAAAACATCACTGGTCTGGATAATTCTACAATTATTCAAAAATAAGCAACAAGATGACGCAATCCTTCTAGTTCCAGGCATGACAATATGGTTTGCATCAGACTAAACTTCTCACCTCCAAACCAACGAATACAAAAAGCAAATGTTTGAGGGTATTTGGAAGGAGTGAAACAGAAATAAATTTGAAGAGCTTCTATCTTTGAAAGAAGGGAAGAACATGTTATGAGTGCCACATTTACCCAGTTTTCTCTGAAGGTACTTTCTAATTTAGTTACATGGGGGTGTAGTCCAATCAGAAAGCAGGAGTCTTACTGGACTGAGGAGGCAGATCACAGGTCAGGAACTGACAGAGGAAGGAGTGAAAAACTGTGCGTGGGGGGCTCCAAAACTTGCCACAGATTACCCTAAATTAATTTGTTGACTCCTGAGATGAGCATGCACAGGGAAAGACTCCAAGAAACCAAAAAGTGGTTTCTTAAAGAGCTGAGCAAAGATTCCAGTGGGTGCCCAGTGCTGGGGAGACACAGATTGCTTTCAAGTTCCACAGTCAGAGGGGCTTGAAAAATACCTTCAATTTCTTGTACAAATTCCAGAAAGGCCAAACTCTGGGGCTATGCATTACACTCTGTGAATAATGGTAAAGCTTTAAACCCAACTCTGAACAGGAACAAGATAACTTCTCTCTGCCAACCAAAAGAAAATTTTACCCTTATTGAAGGAAAATAAGAAAGCAAACATTCCCAGTGTCTGGCATCTAATTAAAGTTTGTGAGGCATGATTTAAAAATTAAATTAATAAAAAAGGACCAACTGAATAAAAACCAACAATAGAGTTATCATATAAAAGCTTTAAAATATCCATGATTAATATGTGCCAGAAAACATAGGATGTTGGACGTCTTCTGCAGAGACCCGGAATCCATTCTAAGAGTTAAATGGCAATTCTAAAACTAAAAGATACAAAACAAAAATTTAATAGGTGGATTTAATAGCATATTAGAAGCAATAGAACAGGGCGCCTGGGTGGCTCAGTGGGTTAAGCCGCTGCCTTCGGCTCAGGTCATGATCTCAGGGTCCTGGGATCGAGTCCCGCATCGGGCTCTCTGCTCGGTGGGGAGCCTGCTTCCTTCTCTCTCTCTCTCTGCCTGCCTCTCAGTGTACTTGTGATTTCTCTCTGTCAAATAAATAAATAAAATCTTAAAAAAAAAAAAAAAAAAAAGAAGCAGTATAACAGAGAATTCTTGAGCTGGTCAGTGAAGAGTATATAAATCTATGTACAAAGAGAAAACAAGGAAGTAAATTGGAGGAGGACAGAAGAGCCATGTGGGGCAAATGAAAAGATCTAATCTACATGTAATTTGGATCCCAGAAGGAGAGGAAATGACAGTAACAATACTTGAATACCAAGATACTGGCTGAGAGTTTTCCAAAACTGATGAAATACATCATATTACAAATCAAAATATTTCAAAAAATCCCAGCATGTAAAAAGAGAAAAAAAAAAAAAGTCTATCAATATCAGGATCAAAGTACTGAAGACTAAAGAAAAAACATTTCTTAACATAATCTCGGGGGAAAGAAAGAAATATGAAGTTTACTGAAGCAATAAGACTGGCTGAAATTTTAACAGATAATATGAAAAAAAACCCAAAAACTATGGACTCACTGAAAGGAGAATGCTGTAGGAAAAAAAATCAAACAAACAAGAAACAAACCAAAGAAATCTCCCAGCCTAAAATTTTATGCTTAGCAAAAACATCCTACAGGCAAGAAGGAAGGAAGGCAAGAAGGAGGAGGAAGGAAGGGGGGGAGGGAGAAAGGGAAGAAGGAATAAAACAGGAAGGAGAATTCATCACCAGTAGACCCACATTCCGTGTTGAAGGAAAATGTTCCCAGTTGGAAGCACTAAATTTGAGGAAAGAATGAACACTGGAGAGAGTTAATGCCGATCAGGACATCTTGTGGTAGTTGAAACATGTGGAAGTGAGTACCTGGGTGGTTCCCTCAGTTAAGCATCTGACTCTTGATTTCAGCTCCGCTCATGATCCACTGGGCATGGAAACTCCCTAAGGTTCTCTCTCCCTCTCCCTTTGCCCCTCCCTACTACGGATGTGTGCGTGTATGGGTGCATGGGTTCATGCCTTCTCGTGCTCTCAAATAGAAGGCATAGAAGTAAAATATCTAAAAAACCTACATAAAAGATGGAAAGGAAGGAAAGGAAATCAAGCTGTTCTAAAGTTTTTGCATTCTTCTGTAAGAAATAAAAATGTCTAAGGAAGTTTCTAATAAGTCAAGGTATGTATTTTTTTAACCCTTAGGGTGTCTGTTATTTATTCTCATCAATAATAGAAGAATACATAACACAGATGCTAATAGTGGAGAAAAATATACAGAATTAATCTACTTAGGCAAAAATGGAGAAGTAGAAGAAACATGGTGATTAAAAATAAATGGCAAGTGATGGGGTCAATTCCAGCTATCTCAGTAATTGCATCAAAAGTAAGTGGACTAAATACTTATAACCAATGTCATGAAATGAAAAAAGGGAGATATCAGTGTAGGATACACAAACAATTGTACGCTGGTAAGTTTTGCAGTGGTTATGCAACAAGCCAAACTATGACCAACAAGCCAAAGCTGGCCCATTGTGGATAAAGGTTTACTGGAGCACGTCTATGCCCATCTGCTTATATATTATCTATAGCTCTTTACCCACCATAGTAGTAAGTTTGAGTAATTGCAACAGAGACAATCTGGTCCACAAAGCCTAAAATATTTACTACCTGGCTCTTTACAAAATAAGCTTGCCTAACCCTGACTTACATGAGATGTACAAATTTCTTGGAAAGTACAACTTAGCTGAGAATGGCATAAGAAGGAAAAACACTTTGAAGAGTCATGTATCTATTTTTTTTTAATGATTCTGTAATTATTTTAAGGTTCTCCACAAGGAAAACTCCTCACCCATGTGGATTTACTGGTTAATTATTCCAAATATTTAAAGAATAAATGCTCTCAGGCATATACCAATTACTCTAGAGAATAAAAAGTCAGAATAAAAATACTTCCTAAAACTTTTTGTGAGGTCAGCCTACCCTTGATAAATTTGATAAAGACTTTAGAAGACAGGAAAATTACAAAACAAAATCTTTCATTAAAATAGATAAAAATTTGGGTTGACTTTTGGCATTTTGGTAAACAGTATTGTGAATTTATGTATATTACAGCTGTCTTTTAATATGCCTTATATTACTGGTCGCTTTTCAGGCTTACCATGCAATCTTGGTAGACATGCAGATTCTTTTGGTGTGCTGAACATTTATAAAGTGTTTATCATTTATCAACCTTTTTAAAAAAAAATTCTTGTTTGAAATGAGTTTCTAAATTGGCTATTACCACAATTTCATTGATTCACACTTATTTATACTTTATCATATATGAAATTGGTATGTATTTTACAATGATGGCATGCCATAGTTTAATTAGCAGCACTTTTTTTTTTCTTAAAAATACTTGGGCTAATAATGTATCTTAATATTGATGACATCTTCGATTTTATCAAATGCGTATAGGTTATCTTACCATCTTAGCCATTTTATGGTAAATTATATCACACCACGACCTGTGTGTTTTTTACAGTGTGAGCAAAAGCTATCATGACCACTAGACATCATTTGCAGTACCTATCAGTATGAGATCTCTAAAATTCTGCTAAGTTCAGGATATGAACTTTTTTATTATCTGTAGTTCTAGGATCCAGTAAGCCATAGAACAAATACTAGATCAGTTTCCTATGCAGGTTTTGTAGGTTTTGGTCCTACCTGTAAAGTAGAACTCTTGTTCTTTAATGGTCCTCTTGCTGCTTCTGATTAAATGAAATTTGCTCTCAACTATATATTCTAAGATCAATTAATCATTTTAACAGAAAACCTAATTCTAATGTTGCATGAATATAACTTTGTCAGTAAATGACTCACACACCTTTCTTATTATATCATGAAGATTTACATAAAATGAAACCAGTTTGTCAAAGTTTTATTTATTTATTTATTTATTTTTACTCTTCAGACTTATTGTTTATAACCACAATGAAGCAGGGCAAATAATTCACTTTCCCTCAAACCTTCTACACTTTAAGGTATCCATTCAAGTTCTGTCTTTTACTATCTTCATCCACCTTCCAGTTGCTTTACTGTAAGAAATGATTTCCTTCTTTTCCTTTGATAAATAAAGACACAGCTATTACCTTGAATATCTATCCATGTATTTTAAAATATATGCCACTTTTGTTTCTAGTATAGAACCAATTACCAATGGGTTTTTTTGTTTGTTCGTTTGTTTGTTCTTGTTTTTATTTATTTGACAGAGAGAGAGAGAGATCACAAGCAGGCAGAGAACCAGGTGGGGGTGGGGATGGGGAAGCAGGCCCTGCGCTGAGCAGAGAGCCCGCTGCAGGGCTCCATCCCAGGACCCCGGGATCATGACCTGAGCCGAAGGCAGAGGCTTAACCCACTGAGCCACCCAGGTGCCCGTTGGATTTAAATTTTTATATTAAAATTCTTCTGAGTTAGCAATTTCTTGAAATTTTTTTTTTTCTTAAAAGGTTCTCATATTCAAAGTTTCGGAATTTCAGTTTCTTTTTTTCTTCTAGGGAATCTTTAGTTACCTATATTAGAATTATACAAGTACATACTCATCTGTATAGATCAATCAATCTATCTGCCTGGACAGCTATCCCTAAGGTACACAGAAAGTAAGAGATTTTTATTATCAATCAAAAATACTTTTTAAGCATTCAAAAAGAACTAGCAACTCAGTTTTACACTTAGCCATAGGACCAAAATTAACACTGAAAACTCAAACCCAGACTTTAAAGAGCAGTTCTTTTTTCAGTATGCACAAGACATTTTCATGAGCGATGTGAACTTTTAGTGCCCGGCAGACAGATATGTAAAAAGACTAACAAGCCAAATTTTTTATCATTTGCCACTCAACTTGTAATATATCCTGATTTCTGCCACCCAACAGATTTAATTCCAAGGATGGTTTTCCTCATTGTTGGTGCCGTTAGTGAGGAATGTGCTCTTAGCTCTTTGAACTAATGAGCTCTTTGCTCAACAAGCAAAATAAGAGCCAATTTACAAAGAACCAGAAACAAACAAGCAAAATAAAGAAACATAGAAAACCAGAGTCAGAATAAAAGAAGCAGAAATTGAAAGTCCCTGTTTATTTGCCACTTGATTAAAGGCAATCTTGAGTTTAAGGAGTCCATGGGTGCCCTGCTCCAACAAAATCGTTTAATTGTATCCAGCAGGGTGTCCATATAGACATTTTGATGGGACTCCCCAAAGCAATCAGAAAATAATTCTCAACATTAAAACATAATAATAAAAAAATGGATAGCATATGTTGAAATTTTAACTCGTTAGTGAGAAAACCAACAGGATGATAAACTGATTGTAAAGATGATCCAAGAAACTCAGGTATACACACACACAGACACAGAGACACACACACACACACACACACACACAGACACATACACACACACAAAATAACAGTCATTGAAAAAAGAATGAATGCTAGAATAATATTATGAATTTAGGTTCAAAACTAGGTAATAGGGGCGCCTGGGTGGCTCAGTGGGTTAAGCTGCTGCCTTCGGCTCAGGTCATGATCTCAGGGTCCTGGGATCGAGTCCCGCATCGGGCTCTCTGCTCAGCAGGGAGCCTGCTTCCTTCTCTCTCTCTCTGCCTGCCTCTCAGTGTACTTGTAATTTCTCTCTGTCAAATAAATAAATAAAATCTTTAAAAAAAAAAAAAAAACTAGGTAATATTCTCTAGATCATAAAACCATAACCTTTGGAGTTACCCTATCTTCTACATAGTAATCCTTTGCTCCTTATCAGTTTTATTCAAGTTATCATCTCACTTTAAAGAGTTGTAAAATGTTTGGATCATAATACTGTCCAAGTAAACAGTCAAAAATTTTACATTTCCCTGGAGGTCAAATGACCTTTAAAGTGGGCTTGTTAGATAATGCTCAAGGAAGGCATAAAAAGTAAAGTACTTTTTTTTCGTGGTCTCAAATCCACATTAGAATTTTTTTCTAGGGTGAAATTATTCCTCTGAGCAATTGGGGAAATGGAGTATCTTGAGTGTGATATGAAAGATAAACTATAGGGCAGTTTTTCTGTTGGGTTGAATGTATTTTTTTTAAAGATTTTATTTATTTAACAGACAGAGATCACAAGTAGGCAGAGAGTCAGGCAGAGAGAGAGGAGGAAGCAGGCTTCCTGCTGAGCAGAGAGCCTAATGTGGGGCTTGATCCCAGGACCCTGGGATCATGACCTGAGCTGAAGGCAGAGGCTTTAATCCACTGAGCCACCCAGGCGCCCCTGAACATGTTATTTTTGAGAGACCGATCCAAACAGCAATGTCCACTGACAGCTGACTATCTAAATCTGGAGTTCAGGACTGAGTACAGGTGGAGAAAAACAACTGGAATTTGCAGCACATGGATAATATGTAAAGCCCAAGACCAGACTGAGACATCTAGGGAGTCAGTCTCATATGGAGGAATATAGGTCAGAGGGCTAAATACTGAAGAACTCCAGTATTTAGTGATGAAAGAAAATAAAGTTCTTTTCAGTGAGGCACAGTGAGATCATGAGAATCAAGTGTTCCCTGATCGTAGAATCAAATGTTTTGCCACATTCATGATTTATTGAGAGGTCAAAAGGGTAAGGACTGTGCAGTGATAAGATTTTGCCATGTAAGGTCACTGGTGACTTTTAAAAAAGTCAGTTAAGCATCTGCCTTTCAGCTCAGGTCATGATCTCAGGGCTGGGGGTGGGGGGACTGAGTCCCACGTTGGGCTCTGTGCTCAACCAGAAGTCTGCTTCTCCCTTTCCCTTTGTGTGTGCTCTCTCTCTCTCTATCTCAGATAAATAAAATTTTTAAAAGGGGGGGGGGCAACTTTGGTGAAGTAATAGGGACAAAGCCTGATTTAAATTAGTTCAGGTTAGAATAGGAAGAGAGGACATACAGTCAACTGCTTGAGGAGATTTTTAGCCAAAGTCAGTAGCCGGAGGGAGAGGGAATATCAAAGAAGAAAGGTAGGGTTTATTTTGTTTGATTGATTTTTAAAGATGGACTATATCATAGTCCATTTTTATAATGACATCACTTTTTGTTTTACTTCCTTTTCATAAATCTTTAGTTCACTCAGCAATGGGAGGGCGCTATGGCAAATCTAGTGATGCATAAGGTGCATGCTGATATAAAATATCCAAATCTGAATACAACCAATGGAAACTAGAAAACAGAGGGCTGGGAAATGGGAGTCATGATACTAGAGAGACTCTCAGGAACTTTATAAAGCAGAAAGCATTAAAGTACATCCTGAAGTATTCAGGCACTAAATTAAACTGAGTGACAGGAATAGTTTTCCAGGCAATGGAAGCAGAACAAATAAAAGGATACAAAATAGGGGAATAGAAAGCTTATTTGTACTAAAACAGTAACCTTCACTTGGATTAAAGTAAGCTGATTACACTCCAGAAACCTCTCCCCTCAATTAGGTAAACAGAACTGAAAATGCCTTCACATGTTCTCACTGAACATTATGATATTCCAAATTCTTTATATCGTATAAGAATGCTTTTAAAATTCTAAATAAAATATTTTACTTTTTGAAGAAAAACTACAGCATTTATTCCCCAAAATCATTTTACTATAACTTCTTAACTCCATGAATGGCCATCACTATACAGATTTCCTTAAATTTTTTCATAATTTTTGTCAACAAAGTATGTTGGTGGTATAGTGGTGAGCATAGCTGCCTTCCAGAATTTTTTCAGATAGTGGAACATTTCATTGCTGTGACTAAATGTCCATGAAAAAAATTTTGAATCTTCCTAGTTCATCTCAAATACATTTTCAGAATAGAAGTATTATTGAAGACATTTCCCTATGCTTTTAAACTTTTCTATAGCCCAAAGAACATTCCTGAATATTTTACAGTAGTATTTTTGTGAAATAACTTTTAAGATACAAATTGAGAGTTATAATAGAATTCAATTTTGTGGAAATAATTGGGAGAGAAAAGGTAGATTCTAGTTTATCCAGACTTTATTAAGGTAAAAATAAAATCATCAGAAAAGAAGTTTTCAAAAACCCTGCCACAAGTGTTCTAAAAAGAGTGATGAGAGGGAAAAACTACTGACTTCTCAGTCACCAGCATTTGATTGAAGATGGGCATGATCACTGCAAAACTGAACAAATTGTGACATTGCTTCATATCCTCCAGTGGAAGTCTGCAACTAAAATCATAGGAAAAGCAGGTAGTAAGAGTGGACTTAAGGAGAGGTGACAGATTTAGGTGATGCATTGAAATAAATTGTGAGGACACAGAAGAAATCTATTGTAATATTTCTCAGAAAAGAAGGTCAACTGGAATTGGGAATACAAACCCCACAGGAATCAGTTTTGAACCAGCTATATGTAATACCATCTTCATTAATGTTTCGAAAAAGAGTTTGCATAAAGTGCATAGCAAAACTACCAGGTTTGCACATGGCTTTACAAACGTTGAGTTAAGGGAAAGCTGATTAGAATAAATTGAAAGAATACAAATTTTAATATTAATGATGTGGACCAATTCAGGTAATACAGCTAGGGGTTAAAAATTCCAAATGATTCCTTTCAAATAGGGGTCTCATTTTTCAATTCAGTTCATGGAAGCATCCTAAGGATCAAACAGTCTTGTTTCTTTTCCGTAACTTCTAAGGCTTCCACAATCTCACTCTTTCTGAACTCATCCCGTGTCAATTTCCCTTTCTACTGAAACACTCATGTGACCACAAAAACGTTACGTGATCCCAAGAATTTCTGTTCCATCATTTCTAACCATATTAGGATTTATGTCAACTTGAGTATTGAATGTCATCACTATTAAAAGATGCTCTATTAATGTATTTTGTACTTCAAAACAAGAAATAGAAAATCAAGGTGGTGGTGAGAGTCATGTAAGCCATTTTTGCAGATATTTTAAGGAACCATAAAATAAAGAAGGTCATTTCAGATATAGCAAACCAGGTCTTAATTGGACCAAAAGAGGCCAGTTTAGATGGATAATATAACTGCATATGCAGTATAATTTAAAAGATATGAAGAATCCTGACATCTGTGACTCCCAACTTGTTTGCCCTACCTCTCTCCCCAACTCACAGACATACGTTTACTTTGGCAAGTTAGAGACGGTTTTTTTCCCCACCAACCTTCCATGTTGTCTGAAAGTCTCAACAGTAATTTTCTCACTTAGGAGAGACGTACAGTAATTTACTCAGATAAATTAGTATAATCCAGGAACATAGATAAGGAAGTTCTGATAGGGAAGAAAAAAGAAACATCTCAGCCTGAGCATGTGAAATTGAAATGCTAACAGGGAAAAATGAGTTGAAATTTGGGAGAGATACAACATGAGAGGACAAGGAAGGAAGGAAGGAAATGTGATTTTGCAGTGGGGGGGGCTCATTAGTAGTCTGTCCAAACTCATAAAGCAAGAGATATCAAATAGCAAGAGCTCTCTGTTAGTTGGAACTAGAACAGATAACTGTTTTCATTTTTTCATCTTGTATGGCAAATCCAGAATATCCATTTTTAATAATATTTTTTTCTGAGGAGTGTATATGAACTGGTCTTATTGATTTAAATATTTTTGTTTTTCTCTGAAAGTAACATTAGTAACTATAAACTTAGTAACATTAACCTCCCTGTAAATAACATTGGTTGCATTTCTTCTTACTAAAAGTTCATAGATTCCTGTATGGAATTACTATTGTTTTAAGCTCAGATCTAGTCAATCATAGCTATAAGACTACTACTCAATTGACTCCCCACCCCCCCCCCAAAAAAAATTGCCTGGATTATTTCAAAATAAATTAGGTTTCGAGCTTCAGTTATGCTGACCTGTAATTTATGGATGCATATATGTTTTTACTTTGTAAATATAGTTCATTTACCCCTAAAATGCAAGGCAGACGGATGGGGACTTCAGGAAGAGCCATCATGAAGAGCACCAGTGTGAGTGGGGAGATGTATACACTGGAGCATAATGACGGCAGTCAGTCCGACACAGCCGTGGGTACAGTCGGAGCAGGTGGAAAGAAGAGGAGATCCAGCCTGAGTGCCAGAGTGGTTGCCATCGTGTCTAGAAGGAGTAGGAGCACATCCCAGCTAAGCCAGACAGGTGAGTGAAGTGAATTCCATTTGGACACCTCGAGTTCTTGCTGGAGAGACAAAAATGGATCCTCGTGCTATGGCCTGTGAGTGATGGTAGAGTGTACGGATTCTTCTCTGCAAAAGTTTATTTTTCTGTCTCTAAAGATCTGTTACATGTGTGCGTTTATTTATGTTTTTTTCCTGTACAGCTGTCTAACTTGGTACCATTTGTCGATCTGTAAAGTGGTCAGATACTTTTCATAAGTTTAAAAAAAAAAAAAAGTAAAGCCATGTTTATAAATATGCAAGGAAATGCAAAGAAGTATTAAAGATCCAAATTGATTTATATGCAAGAAAAGCAACAGGATTCTCCTTTTCAAAATGTTCCATAATATAACTACCTATAATTTAGGTTCTATCTATATTTTTATGGAAAAGAAGGTCAGTTGTGCAACTTGAAATATAGTCTTCAAGGTACTGTATGAACATAATTATTGAACTGTAATTGTGTTTTCAGTGCAAGTTAAAACCCCAGCACTTATTTTTACTTTAGAAAAATGGGTCAGTGGATTTGTGCAAAGAATGTCTTAATACAAATTTGAGTTTCAGATATTTTCTACTGCTTATATTATAACCTTAAAAGCTTCATGTCCTCAAGGTATATAGAAAAAAGCAAACACAGCAAGGAGGATGGTTATTTCTGTACTACGAAATACTTTTTAAATTGCCCCAAATTACATAATATTTGAACAGACATACCAGATAATTCATTACTATGCTCAGTACTGTGGAAAACTAAAGGTAAGTGAAATATTGGATTGATTTAAATTGTCAGCACTTCTTTCTCCTGTTATAACCATTCGCTCCATATTTTTGTTTCCTAGCAGCACAAGTCTTGTTGTAACAAAATTTACTCATGCCAAAAAACTTTCATGAAATTCTTTTTATAGTTACCTTGGCATTCTGGAGAGTGTCTATTTTAAAACGTGCATTCTAGTGTACATATTTAACAATCAAGGTAGGAAATTGAGCCATTGAAAAACTGAACTGGAGTGCACAGCTATTTCAGCAGAGGTTTGTCTTTCTGAGAATCACAGGATGAACCTAGATTCTCAAGTGTCTCTGTATTGGATCAGCTGCTATGCTGTCCCACTGAGATGAGCTGTTCATTGCGAAGGAGAATCTTTTCTTTTCCTAGGGTCAGACTTCTTCCTGAGGAGTAGGAGGCATTGTTCATTTGTGTTGTTTGATTTGTCTTATTTTTAATGGTGATGCTTCTTGGTTTTTGGTATCAGTGTAATGATAGTTTACAGTGTGGGGTGTGGATAAGGCTTTCACCACCAGATTTGAAAATCCTTCACCACTTAGATGAAATGGAAATGTTCTTTGATCAACCTGTGCTTCCTCTGTGAGGTTTAGCGGATAATTTATCTTCTTTATCTAACTATTCATAGTCTCTCTTCTTTTATTTGTCCCCTATAGTTAGTTCCCTCTCTATTATTCACTAGTTACATAGAATTATATTTTCTTTTTCTTTTTTTTTTAAATTTTATTTATTTGACAGAGAGAGATCACAAGTAGGCAGAGAGGCAGGCAGAGAGAGAGAGGAGGAAGCAGGCTCCCTGCCAAGCAGAGAGCCCGATGCGGGACTCGATCCCAGGACCCCGAGATCATGACCTGAGCCGAAGGCAGCGGCTTAACCCACTGAGCCACCCAGGCGCCCCGAATTATATTTTCTTAGAATAAAACACAGCAGTAATTTTACACAGGAACTGTACTTGCTACACGGCTTTGTAGGTGATAGGTTCATATGGGTGTCATGGAAACACTTAGCCTCTTTGCTTTATTACTTTAAATGTTATTCCATTTGTGGTCATTGTTGTATTTCAAATAATATTTACCTTCCTAAAAGATGCATTGTTAATAACTTCCATGGAGTAACCTACTTGAGGGGATTAGGTTGCAGTGTAAGGGAGCAAAAAAAGACACAGGGTCCCAAAACCAAGCTAACAAAACAATCCTATTCCAAGGTGACTCAGTGAATCAACTTTTACTTCATCTCTGCAGGACTCAATTTGCTTATATACAGGGTGGGTTGGACTAGATGTCCTCCTACGAACTTTCCAGGTATAAAGTTTTATGTCTCTTTTTCTATATCCTAACTTTACCTGTTATTTGAGAACCTATTCTCATTCTTCTATCTGTCTAAAGCAAATGACAAAGGGTGACAAACCTTGGTCATCGTGCCTCTTTGTGCATGGCCTTGTTTTTCTCCCTGTTCCGTGGAGAAGAAAACAGCCTTACTCATAGTTTAAAACAAGCTGTGTATTCTTTGGACTAAAATGTATTATGTTTCATGTAAATGTTTAGTTATTTTAATATGAAAAAAAAAAAAAAGACTGATTAAGCTAGGGCTTCTCTTATGGTGAACCTCTAATCCAGACAGCCTGGGTTACAATTTCTCTCTCCTCTATCACACCCACAACAGATAAAAAGGAAAATGTGAAGTAAAGTTTAATCAGCTCTTTTTAGAGTGATTGATTACAAACACATCAGTTTTTTTGTTTTTGCTTTTATAGCCTTTTACTTGCTCAAAGGAGTATATTTGTGTCTTCGAAATCAAATAAAATTTTTTTCAACAAATTGAAGAGCATAGTAAATTTTATGCACACACACATATACTCACATAGGTATATTTACTATGAAGAGTATTTACTATGCTCTTTAATTATATATATAATTATTCTTATATATAATTTACTAGTCTCTTCAATTATGTATAATTACTCCAATGGGATATTTCAATTATAAATAATATTAATACTTTTAAATCATCTGTACCACGCTGTTTATTCATAATGAAAAGAACTTCTTTAAATATGTATTTTTTAATAGGAAAGTGACACAAACAGGACATTTCCAATGACTCTAGGTGTTACCTCTGGCAAATGTCTTTAGGCGATTCACATACCTAGCTAAATACCTATTCAGTAAGTACTAGCTGAATTAGATTAAAACATGAAGTAGTGAAAGAAAGGAAAATTATAAGAAAAAGCTCCTGATCTATCAATATTTTGGAACTGAATGAAACTCTGAGTAAACTTAATGCTAGGCTTTAGACCTCAAGATAGATTTTAGCTTATGCAGGTTTAGAGGCCCATCCTGTGTACTGTGAGGATTTGGTCCCTCACTCATAGACTAACTATATGACATTCCCCCAGTGGTAATCCCCTCCTTACTTAAAAATAAAGGCATTTTTGAGAAGCATCTATACATTTGTGAGGGACCATCCCTAAATGACACCCTTGCAATTACCTACAAGTATAATTATTAGTATCATAAAAATGTGTCTAAGTGAATAAACCTATTGATAGAGTTACATTCTAGAGCCTTTTCAATGCACTCTTCAGTTATATACATGCATGTATATGTACACATAATTTCACTTCTCTATTGGTCACAACAAACTTGTAAGTACCATTACTTTTATTCCCATTTTGAAACTGGAGAAACTAAGGCATACAGTGATTAGGTAATTTGCTCAAGTTCCCATTGTAAGTGATTGGCGCAGAATGTAAGCCCAGGCTTCCAGGTACCAAAGCCTCTGCTCTTAACCCACTGTGCAAAAAAGAAGAGTTTGAAATAAGGTTCAACAAACATTTAAGCACAGTCCTGTTGCTAATGTATGATAGACTCTGTGCTAGAACTGGGCTAGGAGCTGAATATTAGAGATGGATGAAACCCTGTTGCTGCCTTCAAAGATATCAAAATAGAAAAGAGTGAGTTACATATAAATCTTCCAGTTCAGAAAGAGCAACTATCCAATTATCACTGTGGTACAGAGGGAGAAGAGAGTGTGATCCACTCTCATGAAATCTTGAAAGACTTCTTTGAAGAGGTGAGTCCTGTGCATTAAAAAATAAACCAGTGGAGTGCCTGGGTAGCTCAGCAGGTTAAGCCGAGCCCCACCTCGGGCTCTCTGCTCAGCGGGGAGCCTGCTTCCCCCTCTCTCTGCCTGCTGCTCTGCCTAGTTGTGATTGCTCTCTATCTGTCAAACAAATAAATAAAAATATTTTTTTAAAAAATCAGTAATATTTTACAAGGAAGCCCATTCCAGGATAGAGGGAATCTTATCAGCATACCGATAAATGTTGAAAATGATGAGTGCTTACTCCCCTGGGAAATGCATGCGTCCTAAAATCATATAAAAGATTTCTTTAATGGATAGTCCACCTTACTATGAGAAACAGATCACCTTAGGACAGATTTTAGATCAAATAAACACTGTGCATCTGAGACTGTGATTTCTGCTTAGAACTTTTAGCTTTTATGAAGAAAACATCTACAAATGTAAAAGAACATCAGCTTCATAGACTAGAAATTGCTCAATTTACTCCATCTTACATTATTGAATAACTGTATCTCTAGTACTACACCAGCCATAGTAGGTATTTCAAAATTAAAATTGTCGTTCCCAGGAGAAGGAAATTATTCACACTTGAAATAAACATGAACCAAAGAACCAAATGAGAAAATACAAAGCAAGCACCAAATGTAGTAAACTCAAGCCACTTTGCACGTTACCAAAAGAAGTGGGAAATCAGATTGGTCTAAGAGCTGTGTCTCAGGATGAGAGCACATGCAGAATTGGTAAATAATATGGTCTAACCATTTAATAAAATTATTATTTATTATATCATTAACAGCTGAAGATACTTTATTAGATTAATATGTTAATGGCTAAACCATTGATTAAATTATGGAAAATGTTGTAGGACAGTTTTATAATTTTCAAACAATTAAGAATCTATTATCATGTACTAAGAATGTACTGAAAATTCATTTTTTTTAATTTTTCAAATTTATTTTCAGCATAAGTGTTCATTATTTTTGCACTACACCCAGTGCTCCATGCAATCTGTGCCCTCTCTAATACCCACCACCTGGTTCCCCCAACCTCCCACCCCCCCGCCCCTTCAAAACCCTCAGATTGTTTTTCAGAGTCCATAGTCTCTCATGGTTCACCTCCCCTTCCAATTTCCCCCAACTCCCTTCTCCTCTCCATCTCCCCTTGTCCTCCATGCTATTTGTCATTTTTTTTTTGTTTTTGTTTTTTGTTTTTAAAGATTTTATTTATTTATTTGAGAATGAGAGAGGGAGTGAGAGAGAGCATGAGAGGGGAGAAGGTCAGAGGGAGAAGCAGACTCCCCATAGAGCTGGGAGCCCGACGTGGGACTTGATCCCGGGACTTCAGGATCATGACCTGAGCCAAAGGCAGTGGCTCAGCCAACTGAGCCACCCAGGTGCCCGTCATTTGTTTTTTTAATGATACTCTGTACCTTTCTAAAAATTTTCCCCATCCCAAATTTCATTTTTCTCTGTCTAATCCTTCCCTTCAGGACCCTGCTCAAGACCCTTTAACTCTTTGAGTTGTCCCTTGTTACTCCAGCATTTACCAGTATCTTTTTCTCTAAATTCCTGTTAGATCAAGCTCTCTACTACTGACAACTTGCTGCAAACACAAAAATTTGGGGACTATTGCCAGTATTTTGTAAGGAAACATATCTCGCATGGAGATGGATAAACAAAAGTTTCTGTGACCTCTAAAGGACGCACACCCCTTCTGAGTAAAAAAGAATCTCAACATGTACAAAAAATGCCTTCTGGTTACATGACGCTCCTTGCATATTCTTGCTCTCTTTTTGTGCCACAGCAGGGCTCCTGGATCAGGACCAGGGTTCCTGCAGGTTCCATCCTGGGCTATAGGCCCTGCAGAGCCTTCTCCTGGCTCTGCAGATAATTAGCATTATCCGTTTTAGAGTTTAGGCATTTAGAAACGACGAGAGTCAAAACTGCCTTCTGGCTGCCCTATATTCTTGCAAAAATCCTTGAAGCAAGGGAGCATAAAATAATTTTGTGGAAATTATTAAAAGGCTAATAATTTTGTGGAAAGAGGAAAGGAAAAATAGGGAGAAACATACACACACACACACACACGTTTATTTATTTATCAATAAATGGTCCCGGCTGACAGACACAGTTGGGTGAAAGCAAAGGTGTATGAAAGGGTTGCAGTGGGCAATACATTTAGAAAAAAAAAAGATGAGGCCAGGTCTTTTAGAAGCCCTTTAAGGGACTTTGCTCACAGTTTGATGGAGATGTTTTAAATAAGAGACTAGAAGAAACAAAGTTATGCTACTGGAAGTTTAAATGGAAGCCAGGTGTAAAAACCAGGGAGAAAGCCAGGAGGGCAGTGTGGGGCTAACAGAGGAAATGACAGAGGATGATGCAGGGAGGTAGAGAAAGAGCTGCGGAAATGGAAGAAATGAGCTTACTCAGAGAAAGGAATGCACTGAAGATGAAATCAAGAGAAGGCAAGGTGAAACGCCCTGATTCAGGAATAACTACTAAGAGAAGAGGGAGAACGTGAAGAAGTGGGGAGGGGAGGACCAGGATCCAAAAAGAGTGAAGGGTAAAGACAAAGAGAAACTGAACCCCAGGAGAGGAGAGAACTTTGTAGAGAGGCTGGTGAATCCTACAGAAAGATGGAACGGTCTGGGGAGTGAGAGTAGACCATTGGACTGGGGAACCGAAGCATTCTTCCTGACCTTAAGTTTGAATAGATTTACGAGTTAGGAGGGAGGATAGAGCATGCCTTGGGTGGGCATGGGATTCAGCGTGGGCCACAGCCCACTCTCCATGCCATCATTCATCTCAACTTTCTCTCTGTAACAGTCATCTCATCCACACCCACTTAATTACTCCCCATCAGATTTGGGATGGGATTCTTGTCATGGATGGAAGGAACTAGAACAGCAGAGACTGGGTAGGAACTCAGGGGCATGGAGGAAGAGGGGTTACATTGGGATAGCATGAGGCTGCCCCTACTGCCCCAAAGCCTATTTAAACACATGGGGCTGGGCTGGAAGGATGAATACATAGAATAAATTATTTTGACCTTCTCTTCAGAAAGCTTAGCATCAGGAAGGGAAACAACCAGTATGAGCAATCCTTTCATTCATCCTTTCAAAATTCATAAAATATTTTTTATGTACCAGACATCATAATGGAGGCAGTAGTGTTGGGTCCATAATCAAAGGAGCGAGACTGATACAAAGCGAAGGTCAAGCAAAGCTTTATTTTGTGCCAAACATCAAGAATCAAACTGACTGGCCAGGGCTGTCTCTCGCAAAGAGGTGACCTCTCTCTGCCTTACAGACTAGCTTTTAAGGGCAAAGGCCATGTGGTTGGGCCTGCCACGCACAGGTGGGCAATGAGATTGTAACACACAGAGAAAGCTGCACAGTCATGCTAAGTCACACGTAAATGACCAATTGAATCAATTGAATTACAGTTTACCCTATAGTAGATATTTGAACTAGCCTATCAGCTTGGTCAGAATTGGCACCCAAAAGGTGCCCAAAGGGTGGGGCCCATACTCCTTGGTAGCTAGGGAGACAGTATGCGTCCCCACTGATTGGATACCTCCACCTGGCCTGACCCACCCCTGTATTTGGGCTTTGTTACCTGGGACTGGTTTCCAGGACTTATTTTTAAACAAGTTCCCCGGGCGGGGGGGGGGGGGGGGGCGCCAGGGTCAGTTTAAGTTTTACTGCATAAACAACAAAATCACTGTTTAACTGGATGGAGCTGCTCTGGTTAAATAGGCCCTTACAGTACCAGGAGTAAATGGGGTGTGTGTGTGTCTGTCTGTCTGTCTGTCTCAGAAGAAAGGAGATCTGTACATTTTTCCAGGATGAAGTTTGGAAAAAGTACATCTGGATGGAGAGATTGAAAGATACAAATACAAAATGTTTGAATTAACAGAGCAGAGTCCCAGAGAACAGAGGGTCTAATTCAAGGACACTGATGTTATTCTTGGAGAGAGGGAAAAATGGTTCTCTCCCTGAATTTGACAGAAGAGAGGATATGGTTGGGATCCTGAGGAGTATTGTAATGGTAATATGAAGGCTGAAGGAACCTGAGTCAGAGGCCTTTGATCTCTGCGCACAGGAGGCCAGAGGGAGTGGAGAGAGTGAGGATAAAAGTACTGCTGCACAGCCCTGGAATTCCAGCCCAGTTGGATAATGTAAAATCTCTGTGAGATACCTTTCAAATGCAGTTACCAGAATTTGCAGGAATCTCCTTCATGTTAGTTTTGATGGTTTTTCAAGACTGTCTGTCACCCCCTGCTGTGTGCAGTGTCAATGTTCCCACCAGAATTTCTGAGATCATCATAGGACTCTTTGAAACCACACTACCCATCTTGAAGATTCTGAGATTAAAATTTGGTCATTTCTAGATTATCGTATTGATTTTGGAGATTCACCTGTTTTGGGCCGCCATTTACTACTTAGTTCAACTCTTCTCAGTATGATTTGTCTCACTGGAGAACATTGAAACTCTGCCTTCTCTCTTACCTATTGATAGTTACCTCTTCCTCAGGCAATGAGCAGATCTTTTACTTACTCTTACTCAGAATACAGGTTAGAAGGCTTTTTTGGGCGGCAATTTATCTCAATGAACTCAAACAATTCTTTCGTTATGATCATGGGAATGAAACCTTTCAGAAGGTTTATAGTAGAATTATCCCACAAGACTATATAGGCAATTTGTGACGACATGGATGGAACTAGAGGGTATTATGCTTAGCAAAATAAATCAATCGGAGAACGACAACTATCATATGATCTCCCTGATACGAGGAAGTGGAGATGCAATGTGGGAGGTTTGGGGGGTAGGAAAAAAATAAATGAAACAAGATGGGATTGGGAGGGAGACAAACCGTAAGAGACTCTTAATCTCACAAAACAAACTAATGGTGACCCGAGGAAGGGGGGAATGGAGAGGGTGGTTAGGTTATGGACATTGGGGAGGGTATGTGCTATGGTGAGTGCTGTGAAGTGTCTAAACCTGACGTTTCACAGACCTGTAACCCTGGGGCTAATAATACATTATATGTTTATAAAAAAATTAAAAAAAAATTTTAAAAAGATTATATAGGCAAAAATGTAAATATTCTAAGTTTCAGGTACATTTATGGATGTTTGATTCAAAATAACTTAATAAGAGTTAATGAATTTCCAAGGCATATCACAGATTTCTCAAGAAGAAATATAGATGGAAACTAACAAAATTACCCTTGTACCATTGTCAAGAAAATAATACACATGAATTAAACTGTAGCTATAACTCACTTACACCTAATGGGATAGTGCTTCATTAAGTTAATTTCCCTATGACTTTAGGGCATTTTTTTAAAAGATTTTATTTATTTATTTGAGAGAGAGAGAATGAGAGAGAGAGAGAGAACATGAGAGGAGAAAGAGCACGAGAGGAGAGAGGTCAGCTGGAGCAGCAGACTCCCCGCCAAGCAGGAAGCCGGACCCGATCCTGGAACTCGGGACCCGATCCTGGGACTCCAGGATCATGACCTGAGCAGAAGGCAGTTGCCCAACCAACTGAGCCACCCAGGCGCCGCTAAGGCATTATTTTAAAATTCATGTGGTCCTTAGACAATAATCATGCCAAGAAAATGTCCAAGATATTAAATCCCCTTCTGCTATTCTTTTCTGATTTTCTCCCCAAAAGTCACACAGGTAAAGCAAGTCATAAAGTAAATCAAGTGATCACCAGCTTGGACTTCATAATTTACTTACCTTGGGAAAATGAATGTCTTATTTTGCCATAGGACTTATTTTGTCTCCTTCCAGCCAATCTGGTTTACTAAAATATTTTCTATGTTTTATTTTACTTTTTCTAATGATTTGAGAGAGAGAGAGAGCATGAGCAGGGAGGAGCTGGAGAAGAAGAGAAGCAGACTCCTGCTGAGCATGAAGCGAGACACAGGGCTCAATCCCGGACCCACAGATCTTGACCTGAGCCAAAGTCAGCTGTTTAACCTATTGAGCCACCCAGGTGCCCCTGCATTTTAAGTTTAGTGCTGCTTTCTGAAGATTCTCAGTATTTTCCTTTATAAAAATAAGTTGTAGCTCCAGGGAAGGAAGGCTAAGGTGTTCTCTTTAAACATTTTAAGAAATGTTTCCTTGGGGTATTTGGGTGGCTCAGTTGGTTAAGCAACTGCCTTTGGCTCAGGTCATTATCTCAGGATCCTAGAATCGAGCCTCACATCTGGCTGGTTGCTCATCAGGGAGCCTGCTTCTCCCTCTGCCTGCTGCTCTGCCTGTTTTTGCCTTCTCTCTCTCTCTCTCTCTGTCAAGTAAATAAATAAAAATTCTTAAAAAAAGAATAAAAAGAAAGAAATGTTTACTTGGCTCTGCTGATCATTAACAATGAAAGCAAAGAAGTTCTCACAAAGAATAGGTGTCCCCCCAAAAGTTTCAGACATGGAAAGCTATAGTTACCAGAATCTTGCTGAAATCCAGATTCCTTGTCTGTATCTCATTTATTTGATTCATTTAATAACACAAGAAAAACATTCTGAGGAACGTAATGTTTCATGTTCTTTGTTTCCTGAATGCAAAATCATGGTGCCAGAAATGATTCTCAAGTCTGCAAAGCCATCAGATGAATGTAAGCATGGGTTCTTTTATTTACTGTTGCTGTCTGGCTTAGGAATTCACTACTGTTAATAGAGATTCAATTCAGCTGTAGTAACTCATCTTCTGAAGAGATGCCCTAATAAGGAGTAGTATTTTCAAACACATGCCAGCTGCTCTATTTTTGTTCTTTTCCTCACTCTGAACTATAAATTCTGAATTTGGCTAATATGTGTATATACTTTTAGGTTGATTTGTTAGAAAAAAAAAAACATTTATTTGAGTGGAATTAATTTGTGTTTAGGATATGAAGGAGGAAAGGAAGCTAACATTTATTAAGGGCCTTCAAAGTATAATCCTAAGTACTCAGATAATTATATATGGTGATAATTATTGTTAACGATACTAAAATAAATTTTAAAAATGAGATCAATTTCAGAATGGGTATTATAAAATATTTTGGGTAGCTCAAATGTAATGAGAAACATGTCTGATTGTTTTCACAGCAGATAACCAGTTTCAATACATTCTCATTTAACCCATGGTGATTTTATATAGAGATCTTTTTGCTCATTTATTTTAATAATATTTTTCAGATCTTTTTAAAAGACTTTATTTACTTATTTGACAGAGAGAGACAGCAAGAGAGGGAACACAATTAGCGGGAGTGGGAGAGGGAGAAGCCAAGCAGGGAGCCCGATGTGGGGCTTGATCCCAGGACCCCGGGCTCATGACCTGAGCCGAAGGCAGACCCTTAACGCCTAAGCCACACAGGTGCCCCTATTTTTCGGATTTTTAAGCACAGGAAAACAAAAAGAAGGTAAATAAAACTCCTGCAGTGCCACCACTAATAGCAAGTTCACTGTGAAAATACTAGTATATTATTAGCTAATCTTTTTATGCATTTGTGTTATTGATAAAGCCCCCAGCAGGGATAGCTATTATTTATTAATTACGGCAATGCCATCTAGTGTTTAATTGCTTTCCATGTATTAATTTCTCCAGTTCTCAAAACACAGTCATAAGGTGCTATTATTATGCCCATTTTATGATTACATGACTTGCGTGAAGCTGTGCATCTTCTAGAAGTTGAAGTAGAGTTTATGTTCTTAACCACTTCACTGTAACTCCATTCAATTCCATGAAAACAGAGAGATGCTTTTATTATGGAGCTTTTAAAAAATATTTATAGATTAATAATATTTCATTTTGTTCTGTAATACTACCATTTTTTACTTAAAAAAAAAAATAAAGAAAGAAAGAAATGTTTAGGAAGACCTCTTAGGACACAATTGCAGAAGGCTTGTACCAGGCTAGATTTGGAAAAAGGTGGTTGAGTAGGAAAGTGATTAAGGTCTTTCTTATCCAAGCGTCTGTTGGGGAGTAGGGAGGGGAGGAATGTCAGGGTAAGGGTGCATCTTGCCATTTACTGAGAGAGCGACTGCTGGGCAGGGATACTGTTTCTTACTTCTGGCCATGATGAAGTTGGGACAGTCATTGGATAGGTTATTAAGGCAACTGAGGATCATCAGTATATAAATGGAAATTGGGGTGAGTGAATGTGCTTAGGAAGGAGGTGCAGAATGTAAGGACAGAGGATCTAGAAGACTCCAAAAGAAAACGAAAAGTTAAAGGCCTCTTTGAGCCTGTTTCTTCAACTATAAAATAGGATAATAATTGGTAACCACCTCGAAGACTGTTGTGAGCATTAAATGAAAATTTATGTTAACACTTTAGCAAAGTACCTGGCATATAGAAAGGGCTCAACAGTAATACCAACTAGCAATCATAGTAACTCTGAGAAACAAATAAAAGGGCAGTAGATAGAGAATAGATGTTGGTGATGTCATTCATGAATGGTGCTGAGAGGCGTGTTAACCCAGCCAGTGTTTTTCTCTGCTCACTATGTGTAAAGAGGTTAATGGAATATGAGCTCTTAAGGTCTAACCCCATTTCTTCCCTATCAGTGGTTCTCACACTTCCTCCTGTCAAGTCTCCCTTTGAAGATCTGTTAAAATCTGTCAGCCCTGGCCTCAAGAAATTGCTCTTGGTCACATGTACCACATTGTGCACACACTTAAAGGGCTTTTGTGCATCTGTTTATCCTGTGTTAGGTGTCATCTGCAAGAGAGTGATCCAGCCAACCCTCCCTGTGCCCTATTACCCAGCCTTTCTATACTAGGTCAGGGGCCAGCAAACTCTGGCTCAAAGTCTGTTTCTTATGGCCCATGAGCTAAGAATGATTTTTCAGTTTTTAGCAAATAGTTGAGAAAGGTCACAATAAGAATAATATTTTGTGGCACATAAAAATTTATGAAGTTCAGTTTTGGTGTCCATTAGTAGTTTTACTGAAATACAGCCATGCTTATTCATTCCTGTATAGTCCTTGGCTCTTTTCATACTACAAAGGCAGAGACTTTATGTCCACAAAGTCCAAATTATTCAGTGTCTGATCTTTTAAAGACAAGCTTTCGTGACCTTTGCTCTAGGCCAAGAACTTGGTGCCTACAAGATAAAGCCTTTATAGAACAATGATCATTTCTATAGTTACCTAAACACATCCAGAAGTTGATTTATACTGCTACAGGGACGTGCAGTTCCCATCCCCTTCTTCCTGCAATATTGACTTATATACTATGTGCCTATTGGTGTCATCTCTCAATAGACAAAATGATTTTTCAGAATGAAGCTTATCTACCCCCCACAAAGATAAGAATCTTCAGCTCTTCAGCCTTGCCCTAAAAATTGATCGTTGACTTAGCTGCCTATATAAAGTAGTGAAACCACTTCCCCCCAACTCTAATTTTCCCGGCTGAGAGCTCAGGAGTTGTGTCTGTTATTTCTGTCATGATTACTTCCCCAGAATTTAGCAAAATGCCTGAACTAGGCACCCAAAGATTTTCTTGAATAAATGAAACTTTTTGAAAGAGATTTCTGTGTTCTGTATATTCCTCACAAGCCACTCAGTCCTCCTCACACCATAATCTGAATTTTGCCCTTACAGGCCCCTCAAATTGCTTTTGTTAAAGTCACAGAAAATTCATAGACATAAGTTTGATTTGGATAAAATTTAACTTATGAGGTCACAGGTATTGTGCATATGAAACCAGTGAGGTATGTGTAATGGAAAATACTGGTTTAAAAAAAAAAAGGTCTACTTGTTATTTGACATGAGTAAATGATCTTATTTACTTCCCATCTCTCACAGATGTAACTTCATTTCTGGCAGTGCTCTGACTAGACTTGACTTCTTTCAGTGTAAAGCTTCTTTCTTTGTACCTTAACAGGTGCTAAACCCTCCACTTGGAAAGTTCTTAACCTGTCACCTTGCCTGACAAAATCCTTCTCTTCATTCAAGCCCTATCCAGATTCCAACTTCCTACCGGGCTAATAGTGATTCTCTGAACTCCTCTATGACATTTTTTGGTTCTCATATGGTGTGGGTTTTTTTTTTTTTTTAAGATTATTTATTTATTTATTTGAGAGAAAGAGAGACAGAGTGAGAGAGCATGAGAGGGGAGGTCAGAAGGAGAAGCAGACCCCCATGGAGCTGGAAGGCTGATGTGGGACTCGTTCCCAGGACTCTGGGATCATGACCTGAGCCGAAGGCAGTCACTTAACCAACTGAGCCACCCAGGTGCCCATATGGTGTGGTTTAAATACTTCTCTGCCCCATAAATATCTGTAAAGGTCTTGTCACAAAATGAATTTCAAAGTTACAAGACTAGTAACTGCTACAGGGTGTTTTTTGTTGTTGTTGTTTTTGTGTTTTGGTGGGGAGGCTAGGGGAGCAATGTCTTATACAGTGCCTTAATGAAAAAGATTCTCGAAAAAAGTCTACCAGATGGGTATGATGTTTGCTCAATCAGAGTATCATGCTTAGATGGTAATTAATTGACCACATCATGGCATTTCATTCAACATTATGACATCATTTTTAGTGGGTGAATTTTGAAGGCAATTTTTCTTCTAATTTGGGTTTTATTATTTTTTAGGTAATCAACACATCTCAATTTTAAAAATTTTAAAAAGTACAAGTGATTTTTAAATTATTTTTCTGCTTTCTTTTCCCTTTCTTTCCCTTCTAAAAATCACTTCAAAAACCCCTGGAAATTAATCTGGTTACATTTCCCTGGATAAGTCCATCTTTTTGCTTTTAAGTTTTAATCTTTCTATAAACAGCAAGGAGATATTATCATTTTAAGGTTTTGAGACAGTAAATGAATTGTTGTAACAGTAACTCCTTTACCATTACAGTAAAAGTCAAAGCCACATTTTATTAGAAAATTGCTAAAAGATGAAATTTGCATTATGCTAATTAATAAAGATATTACAGTTTTCAGTGCCCTCTTACATATATCACTTCATTTAATAAAAGTATCAATTAGCTTTGTGAAAATACTTCTGTAAGAAAAGTGAAAATGTCTACATTTTTTTGGAAATCTGTCTTTTCTTAGGGATAAAGACAAAGCATGTCTATTATAATGGACTTACCATAACCATTTTGCAAGTCAGCTAGTACATTCTTATGTGGAAAATAAAACTTCTGTTATCAGGCCAGTCCATAGTGATACTTATTAAAGTAATCATTTACATTTTAAGAATTCTTATAACTAAAGGATTTGGTACACACAATGTTTAGTCAAAGCTTTAGTGACACTGAACAGACTTTATGTTCTAGGATTACAGGAGAAATAACAGTCAGTATTCCAGATTCAAACTCAGTACCCTAAGGTGTTTTTTGTATGTTGAAATAGCACATTTCTTTAGCTTTTAAGTTGAAACTATTAAACTTCCGACAGTCAAGTAGTAAATAATACTATGTTTAGGAAAGTTTCAAATGAAAGGAATTATAAATTATATGTAGTATGTAAATAAACATATAGTTGCATTGTAAAACTTTGCCATTATCTAATGAAGTAAAAGTATGTTAATTAGGAAAAAATCAATGAATATCTTAATTTAATATTTTTATCACTCTGAATTTGAAAGTGCAAGAATCTTTGATCTGTCTACCTGAATTATGGAAACCGAAAAGAGATGCAGTGCTTCTAATGAGGGAGCGTTCTTGAAAGGAAATCCTATTGATCAGAAATCCACAGGGAAATAAATTCAAGAGATGTCTAACTGAGTCTGTATGATTCAACCTGCTACTAAAAATGCCAGTTCCAATTAGAGGTTCTACCTCAGGAAATTTACCCAATAATCTAGTTGTTTTTAAAAAGAAGAGAGAGAGAGAGAGAGAGAGAGAGAGAGAAAGGGAAGGAAGGGAAGAGAAGAGGAGGAAGGAAGGGGAGGGGAGGGGAGAGAAGGGGAGAAAGAGAAAGCAAAGAAAGGGAGGGAGCAAAAAGGAAGGAGGGAGGGAAGGAAGAAAGAAAGAGAGAAAGATGTCATTTTAGGAAGGATTGCATAAAATTTCGTGGGACTTCTGGGATCGTCAGCAAATCATTAACCAAAAAATGCCAACTGATGTTTTAAGAGACTTACCGAGAAGATTGATATGAATAGCAAGCTCACTTTTATCTTCAAAGTAAAAACTTACTTCCAGTTCAGTTCTTTGACTTTTTATAATGCCTAAGGAAAATACTGTCTTCTCGTGGACCATTCTTTATTATCTCTTTCAAAGTAAAGCCTCAAAAGCATTATATTTTTGTGGGGAAAAAACCATCCACTTTCATAAATCAGGTAATTAATTTTGAAAATCTAATCCAAATTTTATATACAGAAACACGAAGGAAGAATAGCTGAATTCAAGTATTTTAATGTAATGCATTACATGCATTGACCAGGATGAAAAAGCAAATTTTTACATATTCTTGAATTTGGTCTAAGTACAGTTACAAATATTGGTTTTAATATTCAGAACGTAGGTGGCCTGAATTATGGGTTCCTCGGTGAGCGTTCCCAAATCAAAGGGGCTCTATAATAACTGAGATCTGTTGGCTCCTTTCTGCTCATGATGCTGGATGCGGAAGCTGTCTCCTCAGTGTCTCTACCAGTGCTTTTCAACTCACGTTCAGCACGTCCTGAATTCTCTGGCCCAGATAGCACAGTTTGACCATTTAGTGCACACCTTTTTCCTCTTTAAGTGGCTCAGTGACGTTACTCAAAGTAATGCCAGTTGTCTGTTCTTCTGTTCTGCTTTTGTATTTTTGTGGTTGTTACTCGTTGCATACCCTTTAGCCAAGCATTTGAGAAAAGCCTCTGCCCTTTAGAATTCTGCTGTGAGTATTCTTCATGGTACACACAAATAGAAAGCATTTTCCTTGCCCTCGAATTGTTTACAAGCTCATTTTTGATTTAGTGAAAGGCAGAGGACTAGCTTGTCTTTTTATAGTACTTTACAGTTTACAAAGCCTTTCAGGCTTACCATCTCATGAGTGCAAAATTATTTAAAGCTCTTAAAAGCCCGATCGTATTAGGAAAGATGAGGAATGCGTTAACTGTTGAAGGATTCCTGAGGAAAATTAGTGTTAGAGTTAATCATAATATAAACACATGTTCTTTATTTCCCAAAGTTTCCACAAAATTTAATATATTCTTTAAGCAGTTTTTTAAAGATTTTATTTATTTTATTATTTGAGAGAGAGAAAGAATGAGAGAGAGAGAGCATGAGGAGGAGGTGGGTCAGAGGGAGAAGCAGACTCCCTGCCAAGGAGGGAGCCCCATGTGGGACTGGATCTTGGGACTCCAGGATCATGACCTGAGCCAAAGGCAGTCACTTAACCAACTGAGCCACCCAAGTGCACCAAAATTTAATATATTCTTAATAATTTTCCTTTCTTTCCAGTCAGAAAATAATTGGGAGAATTAAATACAGTTGTGAAGAGCCCAGATAGTTCAAATCTTGCTTATATATCACTTGAATTTTAATCTTTAAAACCACCTGTTTTAGGGGCACCTGGGTGGCTCAGTGGGTTAAGCCTCTGCCTTCGGCTCAGGTCATGATCCCAAGGTGCTGGGATTGAGCCCCGCATCGGGCTCTCTGCTCATTGGGGAGCCTGCTTCCTCCTCTCTCTCTCTGCCTGCCTCTCTGCCTCCTTGTGATCTCTTTCTCTGTGCAGTAATAAATGAAATCTTTAAAAAAAAAAAACACCACCTGTTTTAGTAGGATACTGTACTAATATGTCTTGTTCATCTTGTTTCAAGCTTTCCCCTTTTTTTTTCCTCCATTAACTCGTTGGGTCAGGGGTGCCTGAAACCAACAACTGTTACCCCCATGGATCTTAAATGGCTACCATTGTTATTCCCACCTAGTCCTGGCAGTAATGTTTATGTGATGTCAAACATTTCATTTACTCCACAAATATTTATCAAGTGGTGATCAATAACTAATAAGAACGGTGAATACTTGTTCTGCCCATACTATGTCACTGGTCCTGTGTAAAGCACTTAATGTGCATTACCACATTCAGTCCTCTCAACAAGTCTGTGAAGTTGCGGGAGAGTTTATAATATACAGTAATTAGCTCTTGATTTTCAAGAAAAAACAAAGGCTGAGAGAACTTAAGTCACCTGCCCAAAGTCAAACAGCTAATAAGTGGTAGAGAGAATCTGAATTTTTGTCTATGCCCAGAATCTTATATTTGTGTCCCCTAAAATTCATTTATTTAATGTAGTGGCCAATATGGTGGCATTAGGAGGTGGGGCGTTTGGGAGTCCTGATGTGAAGACCTAGTCTTATATTCATAAGAGCCTTATGAATATCATTGCCCTTATAAAAGAGACCCTAGAGAGCTAACTGCCCTTTCAACCATGTGAAGTCACAGTAAGAAGACAGCTGTCTATAAGGAAGTGGGTCCTCACCAGTCACTGAACCTGCCAGCTCCATGATTGTGGACCTTCCAGCCTCCAGAACTGTGAGAGATAAATATGTGTTCTTGTTTAGACACCTAGTTTACAGTATTTTTGTGATGGCAGCCTGAATGGACTGAGAGTCCTTAACCATTGGACTACATGGTCTGGGTATATTTAAAGTGCTCTTAGTTAGTTAAATGAATAATTATTTATAAATATCCAGAAAAACCGGTATCAGTGGTTAGCATTTTGTCATTTTTATATAAGTTTATATAACTAGGAAAATATTTAATTTGGATTTAATTTTCCTTTATGGGGAGAAAATGAGAAAATGTGTATTCACATAATTTAACACATTAAGACTGACTTAATGTGCACCACTCTATTTGTCTACAATTCTATGCCTTTACTATATTTTAGTCCTATTTTGCTTGTCAGGAAAGTGAAACATGGAGAGTTAACTTGCCCAAGTTCACACTTAGTGAGGGCAGAGCTGGAACTGAAGCTTAACAGTTGAGCTAGAGTCTGTGCTCTAAGTGGGGCATGGCTTCAGAGCTGGCCTGGGTCGTGACAGCCAGCCGGCCGTGTGGTGCCAGCACCATAATACTGCATTGCAGCTCCAGCCATTCGGTGGACTGGTCCCTCCTGCTCTCGTAAAATGTGCAAAGGCTCAAACACAGTTGGATTGTATTTCTTGTTCATTTGACAGAAAGGAGTCTGTTGGGCATCTCTGGGTTCGGAAGATTTTCCTAGGTTTTTCTGCAGAGAACAGAGTATGTAAAGAACGGACCGTATCTCAAATGTATAGTCTTCCCTCAAACGGAGAGGTCATGTTCAGAACAGTACTTGTTTTCCCCTGCACCATGTCACTTCTTTCTGAGCACTGACGAGGTTACCAAAAGAAGGAAAGGGTTTCTTGGGATAGCCGAGAAGGAGTAGTAAAAGAGACGCGAAAGAAGAAGAGAGTCAAGAGACTGTTCTGCACATCCACATGGGAGATTCTCTTTGGTCCATATTGTCCAGACTGTGTGTCGTGAGACACCAGTAGAAGAATGGTCCCAGGGAAGAAGGTACCATGGGTATAAGGAAAGTAAGAGGCAGTTGTCTACAGGGGTCCCCAACAGTGCTAAGTCTAGAACAAGTTGGTTGTGTTGGGGAGAAGATGGGAAAATGCTATCAGCAAGGCATTGATAGCTTGAGGACTGTGACTCTATACTTAAAAGGAAAGTAGAGTTTATTTGTCCTGTTCCCTAGTTGATTCATTTATCCACAAAGATAAGCATAATTACAGATATTAATAAAGTCTGAGTTAATTGGATACATACTATGAGCCAGACTGGCACAATTCTAGCACTTTAAAATAAGTACCATGGTGATAACCATCTTTTAGATAAGGAAACTCAGGTCAGAAAGATTAAATCATTTTCCCGGGACCACATGGCCAAACACTGGTAGATTCCGTGTGCTAGCATTTATATTCTTAGTCATGATACTGTGCTGTCATCCATAAGTAACTTGGCATCGTAGTTACAATAATTCTACCTGCTAGAAATGGACCTTATAATGTATAGTCTCAAGTTCGATAAAATTCTGTCGTTCAGTTAACAATTGAGGTGGATCTTCATCGTTGACGATCCACTCTCCTCCCTGCAGAGGTTTGGGCACCCAGGCTTTTTACATTCTGTACTTTCTTACCTGAAACCATAGGGCGTCCAAAGGATAAAAGAAGAATAGAGAGAGTGCATACATCTGCTTCTTAAAAGCCTTGCTCTAGATGTGCCATACATCAGGAGTCATATGACTGTGCCTACGTAGAAAATTATTCATTAAAGTAGGGATGGGGACTGGGAACTACAATGCTGGCTTAGTATCAGTGTTATACAACAAAAGGGAACTGACTGGTTCTTGTACATGTGACTTGAAATTTCCTTCACTATAATTAATTAAATCATTTGAGAGTTTCAATTAGTTTTTCTTAAATGGAGTCTAAAAATATTGGTGCTTTCTCATGTTATTTTAAGACTTGTGCCCCACCAGTGTAATCTGGGAGCCTCTTTATCGCAGTCCCAAAGCCTGTCCGATTCCCAGACTCCTCACAATTTCTGTTCCCTCCTCAGTTTAAAACTTGCCTGGCCTCTTCTGACTCTTGGAGTCCAGCTTCCTCTGTCCCCTACCACAGAGACGACTGTCTGAAGCCATTTCTGTGCTTTCTAAAACAAAACAAAATTTGTGCGTGCCACATGCACGAGTCTTACAGACTTCGGTGAGGAGAGTATTGGGGAGCAAGCAGGAGACGAGAGGGGAGGAGGTGGTTTGGAAGTGGTTATAATCGCTGGGCACACAGTACTTGGCCATTTCTTTTTCTCTTTTTTCTCTCTCACCACTCCTCAGTTATTTCTCCTGGATTCTGTCAATATCTCTAAATGACAAACAAGTGCATGTGTGTCATTCTTCAAGTCACCTTATCAATATCTATTTAATCTTTAAAGCAGATCTATGAAGTGGGTTCTAATATCATTCTTTCTGTTTGTCTGGGAGGAAGCAGAAGTGGAGGCTGGCAGAGCTAGAATTCGAACCCAGGCTGTCGGGCTACAGAGTATATCCTCTTAGCCACTAAATTGTTCTGCCTCTCAATGGGGGAAGCTGCTTCACTAAGGAAAATTCTGGTACCAGCTTTTAAGGTAGAATTCTATTTTATTAAGTTTATTTCTGACATTAAGCTATTTTTTAAATCCAGCTGTTAAGTACTTGCTGTAAAATAATTAAGGCTTTATATGTTTATATGTTTAAATAATTAAGGCTTTATACTTTAACAAAAAAGTTAAACTGTGTTATGCAAAATGGCATTGGAAATGACTTACACTTTGTTTCTTAGATGCTCCATAAGCCCGTGCTCAGGGTTCGTTGTTCAGAGTGATCAAGGTGCCATTGATTGTTTTAACCACAAGAGTTATTCATAATTTTTCCGAGTATTCTTTTGCTGGTTTGAACAATGATTTAGACAAAGGTACTTAGTTTCGTTCGTATACCTTGTATATGTACACCCATAAGGCACACAGCCACATCCCAAGTGTGGTAACTTCAGTAGTTCTTTAGACTTTTGTTTCTTTTTAAAGATTTTATTCATTTATTTGAGAGAGAGAAAGATCACAAGTAGGCACAGAGGCAGGCAGAGAGAGGGGGAAAGCAGGCTCCCAAGCAGGCTCCCTGCTGAGCAGAGAGCCCAATGCGGGGCTCGATCCCAGGACCCTGAGATCATGACCTGAGCCAAAGGCAGAGGCTTAACCCACTGAGCCACCCAGGCATCCCAGTAGTTCTTTAGACTTTTTAATGTCTTGTCACACAAGTCAGGGTTGAGACACCCCCTAAGATCCTGCTGCTGTTACTTTGTCCATAGACTCTAGCTACCAGTATCAGCTTTTGTTCTATTTTTTTTTTTTTAAGATTTTATTTATTCATTTGACAGTGAGGGAGAGGTCACAAGCAGGCAGAGCAGCAGGCAGAGAGAGAGGGGAAGCAGGCTCCCTGTTGAGCAGAGAGCCCGATGCAGGGTTTGAGCCCAGGACCCCGAGACCATGACCCAAGCCGAAGGCAGAGGCTTAACCCACTGAGCCACCCAGGCGCCCCACAGATGATTTTTTTGATGTAGGTATTATTAAGCCTTGAATTCTCAAAAACAAGGGAATATATGTATTTACAGCTCAAGCACCTAAAGCAAAAATAACTCAAATTATAATGACATTATACATAAAGTATAATGAAAAGATTTTTTAATTCTTAAAATTATTGTTCCTTGACTGTTCATTTTTCCTTTAAATGCAGGAGCTGGGGCACCTGGGTGGCTCAGTGGCTAAAGCCTCTGCCTCCGGCTCAGGTCATGATCCCTGGGTCCTGGGATCAAGCCCCACATCGGGCTCTCTGCCCAGCAGGGAGCCTGCTTCCCTTCCTCCTCTCTGCCTGCCTCTCTGCTGACTTGTGATCTCTGTGTGTCAAATAAATAAATAAAATCTTAAAAAAATAATAAATGCAGGAGCTAATCCTTTTATTCTTTTTTTTTACATGAATAAAGATAACTAAAAACACCATTATAATAAGCAATTAGTTTTTCACACTGGTAAATTGTGCAGCAGCTACTCATGTTAGCAACTCACACCAAGAGGTACTGGATATTTCTACCTCTCAGACTGCATGGCATTTTAATGAATTATAGTATATGTCTACTATCTGTGGCTTCCCAGGAGTTGATTGCTTTGGTTAAAAAGCATTTGGGGTTTCGGTTTATACTTTTCTTAGATCTCAGTTCTATACCCGTTATTTATATCCTCTCCCCTCAAAAGAATGGAGTCATAATGAACATGAGCTCAGATTTGTTAATAAAACAAACACACCTTTGACATATTTGTCATACACATAATGACTCCTGGTTGAGTTTCAGAAGATTATATTGATAAGTACTCGACAGTTCTTTGGCTTAGTCTCAATACACATAGAAGAGATTGGATATCATCACTGACATGATTCTTCCACATAATCTGGAAGATTATCCCAGCCCAATATGTCAGGCCATCCTGAGATACCCCAGAGATGAGTTGATATTCTATATCCAGTGAATTGACATATTGATCTCTAAGGTATTCCCATTTTAAGCTGATTGCAGACCTTAATGCTGTCTTCAGTATATAATTGTTTCCTATCTGTGGAATTCATGAACTAAGAACTACTTTCACTCCAAATCACTGAGCGCCAAAGAGATTTGAAATTCCATCATTTGCCTTCTGGAATTTGAAAATGTGCTACCGGGATAGATAAAGAAATGACCCAGGGGGTCTGGGTGGCTCAGTCGATTAAGCATCCAAGTCTTGATTTCGGCTCAGGTCCTGATCTCAGGGTGTGAGATTGAGCTCCACGTCAGGCTCCAAGTCCAGCAAGGCTTCTCTCTCTCTCCCTTGACCCCTCCCCGCCCCCCCAAAAAGATCCATGTTTCTTAAACTTTTCAACTGAATCACTTCTAATGGCAAAGGCAAGTAGTGCTTATCTCCAGAAGGCCTGAGGGCATAGCCTCAAACAGTAGCCAAAGGAGAAGGATTATTTGAAGTCTTGAGTTTTATCTTAAAAATTAATGAGCCTTTAGTCTACCTATTACATCCTAATGTTTACTTTACTATAAAATTCTCCAAAATCTTCCAGTAAATATAAAAGGGTGTTCTTCTGGAAATTCCATGTTTATCGCATATCTTCAAACATCCTCTAAAACACTGCTTAACTCCCCCACAGGAACATAAACCAGAGTCTTAAGGCCAGATGTCCACACATGTGGGTTAAACAGCAGAGATTTTCAGTGCAGTCCATGACTATAGAATAAAGCACAAGTAATGGGACACAGATATCAAACCAGAGATGATAATCTAGCACCAAATTCCAACTGTCTAAACTTATTCATTAATTCACATTGAGTTCAGATTGGCTTTGGAGCCTAAAGAACAAAGATTCTTTTCCATGGACTTGTGTTTCACCTTTCTGGTTCTAAGTGGCTCAATGTTTAAACTTCCTGGAGGCTCCCCTGTGGGACCAGTGGGGCGAGCACTGAGAGCTGAAGGCTTCGGGGAGCAGCCTGAGGGCATCCTGGGGACCAGCACTCCTTGCATTCAGAGGAAGGAGCAGTTTTGCTGCAAGGTGGTCCTCACACAGGAAGAACTCCACAGCTTCCTGGCTGGGAGAGCAGTACTTCATGGGTAGAATAGTTTTGAGTATAAACAAGAGACTTACAGGATTGTTCTGTAAGCATGTATGTTTACTGAAGACGTACTGAACCGAGGGTCAACAGGCCTGGGTTGTAGGGCCTCCCTCTAGCACTGGCTAGCCATGGGACTGTCCACAGTGTAATTCACGTTCGCAGCCCCAGTTTTCCCAGCAGCAGCAGAATAGGATGGGATATACATGGTGTCAACTGCCATATAATCTAGGGTTCCGTAGGTTGTTCTGTGTAACAATGATTTCAGTTCAGATTTTCTCTACCTGAGTCATAAGCCTGAAGCATTTCTATAAACCTGGGGCAGAATTTTCTAATAACCCAATGAGTCATAAGCCCACTTTTCTGAAATTGGTAATTGACAATTACAACGCTAACGGTTGTGTAACTTTTTAATTTTTTCTAAGCACGAAAATATAGTGAGTCCGAATACTTACAGAGACTGAGAAATCAAGAAAACAAACCATTAGTAGTTTTTATTTAAGGGTGATGCTCAGCTCCTTTAAGTTTCACTTCTGCACAGCCTACTTTCACACATCCTACACTGATTTCCCTACAACACGGCTGCCCCCGACAGAAAACAGTTGACTCTCTTGGCGAACCAGCAGTGTCACCACTTGGCGGACCAGCGCAGCTAAGTATCGAAATACTGGCTGGATTTGTACAGTTATCTAAACATGTCCTTCTTGTTTGCCTCTCATAGGACTCAGTGAAGAGCAGAAAACAGTAGTGCTAATCCTGATGATAAAAAGCCTAGGCATCATAAAGTATACTTCAAAAGAATGTAAATAGATTGTCTAATACAAGGTGGGGTAAAGACGTGACAGAGGAATCTTTACACTATTGGTGTGAGGATCATTATCTCGAAAACATTTCAGTGGGTCTTTTTCTTATGCAAAGTAAAGGTCTCAGTCTGTAGGAGGACTGGAGGAAATATTTAGAATGCTGCCATTCCAGAATTTCTGATTAGCCAAGGCTGCTTTGATAAAGTCTCTGGAATTTATCAAACAAAATATTAAACTTAACTTTGGAGTATGTGGGGACAAATACAGAAAAAATTTATTTCAATATAATTCTCTGAGAAATGAACACAGACAAAGAGCCCCATTAAGTTGGTCAGAAAAGAATAGAGGTTTTGAAATACTTATATTCTAGTGAAAGGGACATTTTAAGAAGGAGAGAGAATGTAATCAATAGAGGTTGTTACTTGCTAAGGTAAGGGGGAGAGGTATTGTGTCCGGATAAGAGGGGAGACTCCCTTCGTACTGTGGCAGGAGAGGAGGAGGAGAGATGACTGTGGAAGTTCCATGATCTCCTTGTACATCAGGCTCCAGCTAACTACCTGTATGCTACCTAAACCCACAGATAGGTCTTTAAATAAGACACTGTCTTAAGGGTGTGTAACAGAGCCCCAGCCATTAATATCAGATGAGGTGAGACATCTTAAACCTAATATCCACCTACGGCATTTAGAGAGCACCTCAGAGGGGGCACCTGGCAATCCAGTCAGTTGAGCATCGGACTCTCGATTTCGACTCAGGTGGTGATCTCAGGGTCCTGGAATGGAGTCCTGCATAGGGCTTTGAGCTCAGCAGGGAATCTGCTTGAGGATTCTCTGTCTCTCCCTCTGCACCGGCCCCCCACCCCCGCCACCTCGAATAAATCTTAAAAAAGAAAGAAAGCTCCTCAGGGTCACTCCCACCACCCATTCTTCTGTGCTCTCTAAACTTCATCTCTACTGTAAGTTACATCATTAGTAAGCAATTTACCTTTTGTCCCCCAAAGAATGACCTTCCCAAATATCACAGTGCCTGTTAGGCACATCTTTAATGGCCCTCCTTAATATACTGAGCATTTTAGGTAGTAACATAAACAATAAAGCTCATTAAATTAACATTTACTGCCCATAGAGTCACCAGAACCTCCTGATGACAAGAAAATTACATTTTCACATGCATTCCTTTTCACTAATGTGTAAAATAACAAAGGTTTCATGTCTGTTTGAGAAGAACTTTCCTTCAAGGGTCACATGAAATAAATAATACTCATAAGATATAAATCACAAAGCCAAAGTGCTTCCCAAGGTTGGGTTTCAAATATATGTTAATGTGTTTTAAAGTAATTGTTTTCCCATTAGCACATATCTGAAAAAATTATTGTTAAAAATCATGAAAATGACCCAACATGCAAAATATTTGTCTTACTAGTTTTCTCGAAGCATCTTATATTCTTCTATGTCAGCCTTTACTAAGAGACTTTTAATATGCAACAGTTTTCATAAATTTTTAAATACACGTTGTATAAAATTTTATCAGGTAGATGCCTTTGCTTTAATTGGAGTGCCTAGGCTAAAACAGAATAATTTACACATCAGGGTTTTGTTCACCTTCCAGATTCAAATGTTTTGTTATAGCCACCCCAAGGTCCTGGGCCGACGATTATTTGTTCTTACTCTGCTGCTTTCCTTCATTGTATCCCTGCCTTCACATTCCTTAAAAGCAACAAGTAGCATCTAGCTTTCCTAATATTTTAATTTGTGTCAAATAATAGAATATAAACACCCTTAAATAATCATACTCTATGCTAATTTTGAAGTTCCCCTTTGTAGAAGGTTAGCTTGTGTTATATTTTATTACCTAGCTTCTAAAACCAGAGCACTGTTTCTTGATCTTATCAACTATCTTCCTATTAACAAATTGCTTTCAAGCATATACAGAAATGTTACTAGTCAAAAGGTCCTTATTTGTGAGAAAATAGAGAGGGTCTGCAGTACAGTGTTATTCAGTGTAGAGATCTGCACAAAGTGATCATTTTATTAATATAATAGCTGCTGGCTTTTTAGGTGTCTTATTCTTCCCTGGGTGCTTTACATTTCATCATTTCTATTCCTTCCAGAAAACTAAGCTGTTTCCACCTTTACATAGAGGGAAACTTAAGGTAAACAACTTACCAAAAATTATATCCGTGTTACTGGTTGCATTTAAATGTAGGTTTGGGTGTTAAATGCAACTATAAACCATTGAACATTATTTCAAAAACAAATAAAATGGATTCTTCACTCACACACACACAAAGAAAGATAAGTGTAGGTTTGTGGAATGTCTTAAGGGGAAACGTGTGTGTGTGTGTGTGTGTGTGTGTGTGTACCTGAGGATAGGAGAAAAAGTATTTTATTTCTGTGTGTAGTTATTTTAAAGTGCTTAACAAATATTTGGCTAAGTGGATTATGATAGATTGTGTTTCCTGACCTTAGAAATCTTCCTTATAAATGGTAGTTTTTTCAAAATTATTTGCAAACTGTCCATAATTATCCTAGGATTTGGATCATGAAATCAGTTTTATAAATAAGAGAAAATTTTCAGGAAGTCTTTGGTAAGGTAATAGGTGTGAGTAATCTCCTGATGCAGAAGCAGTGTATTAGTTCTGCTGCTGTAATAAATGACCACAAATGGAGTGGCTTTAAACAACGGAAATTAATTATCTTGCAGTTCTGGAGGTCAGAATTCCTAAATGGCTCAGGATACCAGTAGGGTTCTTCCTTTTGGAGGCTCTAGGAGAGAATCCATTTTCTTGCCTTCCCAGGCTTTTGGGGGCTGTACTCATTCCTTGGCCTTCAGCCCTTGTCTGTCTTCAAAGCCAGAAATGGCTAGTTAAGTCTTCCTTTTATCACATCTTACTCTTATCTTTCTGTGTCTCTCTTCCTCTTGTAAGGACTTGATGATTACACTGCTCCTGACCCAGACAATCCAGCATCATCTCATTATTTTAAGGTTAGTTGGCTAGCAAACTTAATTCTGTCTGCAGCCATAATTTCCCCCTGCCATGTAATGAAGCACAAACTCTAAAGATTAGGACACCAACATTTGTGGGAGGGGCACTTATTCTACTTATCACAGGCCAATTTAGATTTTTTTAAAGTTTACAATCTGAAGTTTATGGAAAGCCCCCTTTAGGAAAATGAACAAACAAAATTACAAATGCAAAAGGAGATACTAACGCACATACTTTTGTAGTGAGAGAAAAAATGACACCAAATATATCCCAACTTAACCCAAACTAATTTTATCCTCAATTGTTTAATCTACCCATTTATCAAATAAAACAGCTGTGTGATAAAAATGCCTCTTTTAAACTTCCATTTGTTTTGGGTAAATGAAAAATAGATAGGTAGAACCCTTGCCAAAATTATGCCTTCAAAGTTTGGTTTCAAACCAACTCTTTGTTCATTTTTATTTTTGTCATTTTTCCCCCATCAGTTTAATTGTTCAATTCCTTGTGTTCTGGGAGATGTGACACAAAGAATATGGAATTTGGGGCCAGAAGACCTTGAATCAAGTCCCTGTTTATTCACTCATTCAAAACATTTATTAAACAATCTAATGTTTACCAGGCACTGTTCTGGGCTCAGAGTAAGAAGCAGGATGGATATGGTCCTTGCCCCTGGAAAGACATAGAAAGGTCATCTCAAATGCATTAAACATTATGAAGAGGTCCAGGGCCTGTGAAAGTGAGCCCTGCAGGGTGGCTCAACCTAGATGCTGGTAGTGATTTACTCCAAGGTCTGAGGGATGCGATAGAGCAATCCAGGGGAGTCAGTGCAGAGGAAAGGGGAAGATTCCAGGTAAATATTATGAACAAAGAACTCAAATGGCAAAGCTAATGCTAATTAGGCTAATTAGCCATAAGAAGGTCAGAATATACAGGGGAAAGAGTGATGTAGCAACATTCTTGAGAGCAAGTTGAGGCCAGGTCTAAGAAGGCTTATGACCATGCTTAAGATTTTGATTTCATCTCAATGCAGTAGCTGAAACTGAAAACTGAAGGGTTTTGAACCAAGATGTGGAATGATCAGACAGGAAGACTTAGAGTTTTTTCTGTTGGTTTTGGAGCATGGGGCCGGGAAGGGGGAAAAGGCAAGATTAGATGTAAGTGTATGAGTTAAGATAAAGAGAAGTATTTGGAGTTGGAACATAAAGATGTGTTATTAACTGCCTTCTCTTCAGAAGGATTCTGGTAGGTACCTTCACATTGACAATGACTGCTTTTATAAAATGTTTAAAAATGTTATTCATTAAGCACTTCTTAAGACATAGAAGAAGAGTAGAAAGCACACCTGATTGGTTGCTTTTATGCTGAGAGACGCATTCACACTCTTTCTTTGACCAGGTGTTCGCATTTTATTTCTAAATGTATAATGAACAGTTTCCTAAATACAGGCATTTCAGGTAATGGTGAAGGGGATAATTGAGGAGTTGGAGAGATCCTTCTGGCATCTTACTGAGCTTTCGCTACCTGACTTGGTGGTGGAGGGGAAGAGAGGCATCCACAGGCAGCCTCCCATTCTTATGGACTTAACCCTCCTTCTAGGAGTTGTTGATCATGGAATCACGAAGTACGTTCCTCACCAGCTCCCAAGGAGCATACCTTGTCTTCAGTCCAGTCTTCTGGCATTGACTTCTCCATTCCATGTGTTTCCTTCTCCCTTTTCAAGCTTATCCCTTGGCCAAATTCCCTCCCCTACTCCTACTGATAGAAGGCAATTTTGGATTCCGTATTTTTCTGCCCTAAATTGGCGGTGGCATCGTTTATGTTTTCTTCATGATTTTTCATATCTTTAACTAACCTTGCCACATTCTAGTGTCCCTTCTGATAGAGCTTCTACCTCTGCTTGCTACATGATGACAAGGAAATATATCACAGAGATATGTTTCTCTGTTGATGGAGGTATTATCATACCTTTGAAAAAAGCCAAGGAGGATAGCCAAATAAGAGTTTTCATTCTGTGAAGAATGAATATCTGAAGAAGGCTTTGTTGTATTTGTATTTCCCACATGTTCTCTATGGAAAGTTTGTCTTTTATAGTTTATGTCTAGTAAAACACATCACTCTAATATTTACAAAATTCTAATCAATGGACTCAGTAAGAAAAATGTCCTACATCTCCCAGATATTGGCTAAGCCACAGAGCTCTCCAGCCTTGTAAAATAGAGTCCTCTTCTCTTCGGCAACTGTGTTGGTTGAGTGCCCCTAAGAGACGACCCTGGGGCAAAGATTTAAGAGCAAATAGTTCCCAGGGAAGCAGCAGTTTGGATTATAGGGAAATGAGCCAGGGAAAGCAAGTCAATAAAAGGTGTGTTATGTGGTGGATGAGTGCCCTGGCTGATTGGCTAATGGCTTGATCCCACTGAATGGCAGACAGTGTAGAGGTATCTCCCCCAAGGGTAAAGGAATTAGCATTTATCTAACAACTTCCATTTGTCCCTGGCTGAGGACTGTTTCCAGGATCATTGACTTCCTGGCTCTTTGGCTTCTTTTCCATGTGGACCCAGCTGACTGCAACCACTGGAAGTCTCCCTCAGCAGAGAATTGCAGGTGCCTGCTGTGCTAGCTATCTTTGCTTACAGGAGCTGTGAGTGCCGGGGAGTATGGGCTGGGCCCCAACAACATCTGCTACCACAGCCTACTACCCAGGGTCTCCACCCGGAGTCTTATAGACTGGGCTCTACGCAAAGGTACCCAGCCAGAGGGTGTGGTAGGGAGGAGGGAGCTCTAGAACACCACCACAGCTCAATGTGTGCGACTTGTACCAATGTCACAGGTTCTGTGAGGTTATCTCCACTTTTTCTTTTGCTTCCTCTCTTGGTGCCTTCCATTCTTCCATTCATTAGGGACCCCTGGCAGGACTTGACCCCTTGTTGATATTTCAGCTGTGTTCAGGGCATTCCACACAGATAGGGCTGCCTTTCTCCATCAGCAGCCTCCATCACTCTGTGATGCATAGTGAATTTCCAGTAATGTTAATATCTATCTTCAAATCCCTTTAAGTGGTTTTCTATATATTAATTTTTGGCTAGCACATGGAATACATCTTATTAAAGAGATTCTCTAAATTGATATATTAAATTGAAAGTTCAGATGGCTTCCTATTATTCCTTTGAGGGGATCTGCATTTTATTCCAGGGATGAAATTCTCAAGGTGGGATTTTCAGGTGTCACCCTCTTTAGCACATCCAAAGGAATAAAAATAGCAGCTTGAGATGTGCTGGTAATGAAAGATGGACCATGTACTATTTTATATTAGAAAGTTATGTTACAAAGCACCTGGGTGGCTCAGAGGGTCAAAGCCTCTGCCTTCGGCTCAGGTCATGATCCCAGGGTTCTGGGATCGACCCCCGCTTTCTGCTCAGCAGGGAGCCTGCTTCCTCCTCTCTCTCTACTTGTGATCTCTGTCTGTCAAAATAAATAAATAAAATTTAAAAATAAAAAAAAAAGAAAGTTATGTTACAATTTTGTACCTTTACCAATTACTCTGGCACTAATTTAACTAGCTTTAGTTGTACCAACAAAGGTGACTCCATAACACACAGATGTTTCCTGATACAAGAAACCCAGTTAAATTCTTCAAGTTCTAGGGACGCCTGGGTGGCTCAGTTGGTTAAGCGGCTGCCTTTGGCTCAGGTCATGATCCTGGTGTCCTGGGATCGAGTCCCACATCGGGCTCCTTGCTCAGCAGGGAGCCTGCTTCTCCCTCTACCTCTACCTGCCATTCTGTCTGCCTGTGCTCACTCTCTCCCCCTCTCTCTCTCTAATAAATAAATAAAATCTTTAAAAAAAAATTTTTTTCAAGTTCTAAAAGAAAGATATATTGTTTACCAGGTGCCATGAGGCAAACACTTTGGACTTAATGTCAGTTTCCATTCCTTGCCATTTCAATTCTGATAACCGTCTAATTGGAATCACAGGACACCTGGTAACTGTTTTGGGGCAGCTTTCATTTAACTTGCATTGCTCTACTCCTTAAATGTACACTGACTGTATAAATCATCTTCCAAAGATTAGGACATGTGTTTGAGAGTAAGAAGAGAACACTGGTAATAATACCTTGTACAACAGGTATCAGGCATGATTGCCCTGAGTTGACCAGAAAGTGCGAAGACCCTACTTCCCTTTACCTATTCATGCTCTTAACGCAGCACTGGAGGAAAGAGGAGGAAAAAGCAGAACAGTCTAGACTCTAATTCTTTGGTGCCATTGTGGTGAGGAGGAACCACAGGAAAAACACAGTCGTGGTAAAATGGTTCTGTTGCTGCCATTTAAAAACCCTTCCTCAACATAGTGTCATGAAAAGAGCTTAAAGAATCATATAAGTTTCAGAGGATGTTGGGCTTTGAAATTTACTTTGGTGGGGGAGGGGTACTCTATAGGGGACGATAGTTTTGCTACTTATCATTTCTTCAGTCTTGAACCAGTTCTCATTCTTTTAAAATAGGGCAACACCAATACCAGCCACTTAGGGTGCCGGTTAGTGGAAATGTGTGTAAAGCACTGAGCCTAGGGCTTAGTTTATAGAAAGCACTCAGCAAAAGTTGGGCCCGTTTCCTGTTCTGCTTTACCATTTCCCTTGCCCTAGTGCTCCTCTTCTGGCAGAAGGATGGGATGAGAAGAGGTGTAGTGAAAACAGCTGAACTCTGTAAGTGCCTAATAAGTGCATTTTGAAAGTGATCATTTTGACACCTTGAGGGTTGCATGTGTATTACAAAGGCCAAGTAGGTCTGATGCCAGAAATCTATACGGGCCTTCCACTCGCCCACATACAAGCTCCTGGAACAGGTTTACCCTGGAAACCAAGTATTAGCCCTGAGCTTCACTTTTCTGATATCTCTTGCATAACAACAGTATTTAATAAAGTAAGCAACATATTTTCATTTCTTTGGATTTAAATATGTCTCCATTATATAGTTTAAGATTTTGTGACGATGTGGCAGTTTTCCAATTGTGGCTGGCTATTTAGCAGCTTTCATATTTATGAGATGATACATAGCAAATTTACGGAGTGATTTTTCACTTCATGGTCTTATAATAAGCTAAAGAAAAAACACTCTTGACAGGAGCAGTTTAATCATACTGTGTGTTTGAGCTAGAAAGAGAAGGGAGGGAGTCTGAGGGGGGAGGAGAGAGAGGCTGAGAAAGAGAGAGACCGAGATTAGGAGAGAGAAAGTAAAGACTACAGAGAGCTCCAATATTCTACCCAGAGACAGGACAATTTATTTAAACCAGGTCAAAGCTCCGCTGGCTTTCACATTTTCTCTGAGAACTTCATGCTGATTCTTAACTTTTTCAAGATAAACACGGTAAGTCTACATTCCATGTATGAATTTGCTAAGTTCTAACAGGAGGTGGCTAGTTCATTTACAACTTTTTATAAAACTAAAAACAAAAGTAGAATTTCTATGTTTGTCTGAAGCTTTCAGTGATGTGTTAACATTTTCAAAGGTGGTGTTATACTTGAGATTACTAATAATTGAATGAGAAGGAAAAAAATGCAAAAAATTGTTATGTAGTACATAACTGACTTACAGAAGGATGTTGCAGGTATATTTATAAAATTGTAATGTCTAACATGATTAACTCTAGACCTAGACTTATTGCACTGTAAAGCTTGATTTGAAATCTAGCAGTGCTTTGAATCATTAGTTCCAAAACATACGTCTTAATGTTCTTACAAAGTTATAGTTTTCTTTTAGGTAATTTCATTTATATTTAAAATTGTACCAACTGCCTTGCCTATCATATAAGCGTTTTACACACAATTAAATGCAAATACTTTATATGGACATTTACTTTGGAAATTAAAAAGTGTATTTTTTGCATTTGGAAATTATAAATCATATTTTCTATTTAGGCTCCAAAAATTTTGCCTTTCATTTGGTATGTTTGGGTAAGGATCAGGGAAATGTAACTTTTGTGTGTGTGAATAACTCACAATGACTCACACCAGCTGTTGCTTAGGATAGGTTATACTTTTTTTTCTAAGACTACCTATTTATGAAGATCTTTCCCAGAAGTATTTCAGAGAAGTCACTCTTAAAATTCTCAAATGATAAACACATTTTAATTATCTTTAGATCAGCAAAAAACATACATGTTAAGAACTTGAAGAAATTTCAAAAATAAACATATTTTCAGATAATTTATAGGAAGACGTATAATCTGGTAAAAAAGAATTTTGCCTAATTCATTTTTTTAATTCACTCATATGCTGATGTCACAACAGTTGGCTGAGACTGAAAATGTAGTATTGTTATTTCTAGAGTTTGTGCAAAAGCCATCTGAGATCTGTCTGGAAAAGGATAGTCTTAATGGTATATATTTTAAAACAGAGGCGTTCTCCAAAGACTAAGCATATAAACTGTATGGTAAAAATCAACACTTATCGATAACCCCCTTTCTTCTTTCTAAAAAACACTCTAAATCATAATCTGGTGGAGGACAATTTTGTGTATGAAGGTCTTTATACATTAGCAATGAAGAGAATTCTATATATTGCTTTTGTTATGTTTATATTTTTATTTTATATTCTGAGTAATACTTGAAGTTAATTCCTTATTTTTAGTTTTAACACTTAATATTTAATTTCAGCAGCAGGGCTTATCCATGGAAAGAAGGCATAAAAATACTTGGGATAGCTGGGTTACATTTGTAATTCATATCTTTCCCTCCCCTAAACCCCAGTTTAGTTTAAGTCATTTATCTTAAAAGGAATATTAACATCTGTTTGGTTTTATGCCATCCTCATGTTTAACCAACTGAGTGAAATGTCCCCTTGCCTCTTATCTGTGCTTATCTGCACTTATTGTCAGTGGGCATCAAAAAATTATTTTTCCACCAAAGTTAAAATATTTATTCACCCCCCCCCCCACACACACACATACACTCTAAGCCTGATGTAAGACCAATACTACAGAATGAGTGTGGTCTCAAATATTTTTTTACCCAGTGGACTAGGAACCACTGTGGGCTTCCATGAAGATATATACACAGTTAACACTGTAAGCTTTAGTTAGTAAGCTTCATTCAGCAGCTCACTGAGTAAACATTTGCAAGCATCCTTCTTCCACAAAGCACTCTGACAGGAGAATGCTGAAGGGAGAGGTATAGGCATATATATTTAGATGAAGTTACATGTAAGTGAAATTTTAGTAAAAGTCTATCACATTAATCTAAGAGTTTTCATAGAGCAGTTCATAGTCAATTACGAATTTAGTTATAGGGAAATAAGTGATGTAGGAGTTTAGAGAGCAATATGATTGCAGCTTAGGCTGGTCAGACTAGGTTGAAAGTAGAGATGCTTTGAGGTGGCCTTAAAGCATTGGTAGGGAGAAGACAGGCGAGGAGAACATCTCAAGTAGATGGGATGGTATAAGGAAACGTCTGGAGGCAGAAAATATAAAGTCATGAAGAGAGAATGGAATGTTAAAAAAAAAAAAAAAAAAAAAAAAGCTTGGTTGAAACAGGAGGTTGCCATCAGGGGTACAGAACTAAATATGTCAGAGTTGGTGGAATACAGTATAGGAGCACTTTAAATGACATGCTGGGCTGTGGGAAGGTCAGTAAATTTGGGGCAGGAGACTAACATCTTTATCTGGTGTGGTGGTCCAAATCCAGTTGAAATGACAAGAATCTCAATATGGAGAGACCAATTGAAACAAAAAGGAAGGAATAAGTAAAGAAGATAAGCAGTAAGAATGATAATTATAACCATGTTTGATAATGAAAAAATGGCAGTGTCTTTAACAGAATTGGGAAATGAGTAGAGAAGGCCAGTTTGGGTCTATTATAAACCTCTACCAGTCCTGGCTCAACCAGAGAAGCAGAATCTGAATCTGTAAGAGATGTATATTAAGAAGAGATTTATTACAAGTTATTGTTGGCTTATGTGATTATGGGGGAGACACGTTAGATATCCATCAGACCCTGAGAAGGACAGGCTAGAACTATCAGGTACTGGCAGAAGCTGTGGAATTTATCAGGGAAGCCATACTTCAGCTCTTAAACTCCAACCAACTGAATTGGGTCCATCCAGATTATCTGAAGTAGTATCCCTTATTTAAAGTCTACTGATTATGGACTCTATCACACCTACAAAATACCTTCACAGTGACACCTAGATTTGTCTGATTGACTAACTGGGGACTGTAGACTAACCAAGTTGACACATCATAAAACCTTTAAAAATCTCCAAAGTGCTATATGAACTCCTAGGTGCTGGTAGGATTTCTTAGGTGAAAATGGCCAGAAATATATCAAAAATTCAGAATTGAAAGTCAGGAAAGTCATTGAGATTAGAGAGACCAAGATGGACATGATCCACATTGAGATGATATCCATGCCAGTCAGTGGGAGACCCCCAGAGAAGCCTGTAAACTTCTGTACCAAAGATGAGTTTTGGAGATAAAAGCATTTTATGGGAGAGAAGAAAGAAGAATTAACTAAAAGATAAAGGGAAAGAAGGCTTAAAGAGCTTAGAAGAGAACCACTATAGCCATCAGCCTTGGCTATCTCTCTTTGCTACACTTTCTCACTGGTTTCCTGACATTTCCAGTGGACCCTGGGAGCATTGCTGTGGTTCCCCTACTTTCCTCCTGTATTTTGGGAATCTTGCTTCAAACAAAATTTGCACTGAGAAAACGTCAGTTGTTTTTACTTCTAACTTTGGAAAGTACAAGTAGAGCAGATGAGAAACACTCCAGATTGCAGGTGTTTCAGACATAAAAAAATTAGATACATATTAAAGATGACAAGGAATTAAAGGTACAACGGTTCTGATTAGTTAATAGAGAGGTCTTTCAGGGGCCCTAGAACCCATAGTCTTGAATGCTCTTTCCCTTCCTCATTTGTCCAGCAGATTTGCATTTAACCTCCATGGTATGGCTCAAGCATCTCCTCCTCTGTAGGAAGTCCTTCACTCACGCCAAGAGAGATGTTAACTTCATCCCTTGTCCCATCACTCACTTTGGCATATTTTACACTTCTTATCCCGCTGAAATAGAATTGCTTCTATGCTTTCCTCCCCCACCAGGTTGTAAGTAAATTCCTTTCAATTTTGAATTGATAGCATCCATAACAATACTATTTAAGTGTTCAATAGGTATTTGGGAAAGGAAGGATAGCCATGTATGCATGTATATGAGAAAACAGTGTAAAGAAGGCAAACCTATGTATGTTTATTATGGGGGGCAGGGCAGGCAGAGGGAGGAGGAGAGAGAAAATCTGAAGCAGGTTCCATGCCCAACGTAGAGCCTCAGGCAGGGCTTGATCTTATAACACTGAGACCATGACCTGAGCTGAAGTAAAAAGTTGGACACTTCACCACCTGAGACACTGAGGGACCCCCAAAGTTATATGTTTATAAACAGTTCATAGAAGGAGAACTTTTGAGAGTTCTGCAGTTCACAGAGTAAAATGTAAGGCAGTAAGATAGAGAAGAGAAGGGCGAGTATATGGTAACAATCCCAAGGAGGAAGAAGAATACCATTTTCCTAATACAGGAAGGAAAAGGAGAGGTTTGGAGGGAGAAAGGATGGGAGAAATACATCTTCCCAGGAAAATAAAAGACAAATGGATGTGATGTGAGAGAAAATGTGCCTTCTCCTAACAAGAGATTCTTAATGTGAAAAACTTGATATTTCTACACTTTGTTAATTTCACTTTGGTCAGCAGCATTTAAAATGCTTGTAACAATGAAAGCTGCTATTCCTATTCTCTGTGTGAGAGAGAGAGAGAGAGAGACAGAGAGATCTGAGGGTCTATTATGGGTAGTTCTTATGCAAATTGACATTTCACCTCTATTTTCCCCCCAACCATATGCTATCTTAGCACTGATTACAAATGCAAGTAAGTCAAAATATGGTTCCCAAATCTGTAAGCTGAAATTATTTTGCAAATGGTGGTATCCTTTATGAATATAACTATTACCCTGTGGGTTGCAAGAACCAGAGAATGACTTTGCACATTAACATTATATTGCAGTGTTCTTGAAAACCAAATTTAAAAGTTACAAAGTTATATCTTCAATTAAATTGCTGGTACATATTTCCATGGTATTTAACTTTCACAAAATTAGATGTCATCTCTCATCAGAATTGTTTAATGTATTCCTGAGATAATTATTTTTGCCTGTGCCTTCCAGAGTTCCATCTTTTAAATTTTTTCATGTTTTTTTGCCTTTAACTTAGCAAATGGTAGATGGAGCTTTCAAATCCATAAACATGCTTTTCCCTCTCAGACTGGTTTAAAACTTGACTGCTTATTATCTTTCAAAAAATATGAACTTACATATTTTGTAGAGAAATACAGCTGAAATCAACTTACTGAAATTTTAGGGAACCAGTGGCATACAGTACTTTTCTCCTTTTATACTTTTTTAGGGGCAATATCAAGAAGCATTACTAAAAGCTTTTTACTGTAGTCCTTCAGAATTAGATTTGGAAACAAAACCTTCTTGTCTCTAGGGAGAACAGCAGAACTAATAGTGATTTGTCTGGACTGTGTCTAATCTTCAGTGATTGGGTTTCTGTTCATTGCAAGGACACTATAATGGCTGCCTCCAGGCTGCACCAACTGTTACATCACAATTTATTGTAGTAGAGAAATGCTGAAATCACTAGAGGCTGGACTTGGCCTGTTAAAGTGTGAACAAATGGAATGTGACAATGTGTGTTCTCTCTGAAATAAATAGAAAAAAAGGATACATTCCATTCACTGCTTTCATGATGAAACTATATATATATATATATATATATATATATATATATATATATATAAAATAGGAATTGACATTTCATTTGCAATAAAGGCCAGACAGAGACACTTTGGAGCAGAAAAATTCAAGCCCTAAACCTCACTGTGGCATTCGGGAGTTGTGTAACCACAAGCTAAGGATTTATCTTACTGCACCTTGGGTTTTTTTAGAGAGTTTAGATGAGACCACTTATTTCTAAATTTCCAGTGCTAAGTTTCAGATCTCTTCTAAAATGATCAGTTTGGTCTACTTATCAGATACATTTCAGTATTTCATCTCAATGTTTATTTTTAGTATCCTTTTAATCCTCATTTGATATGAGCTGAAAATAAATATTGCCAATGTGAAATTGGTTTACTGCTTTAATAGTGATAAGGCTCAAAATATAATAAGACTTAATGTTCTTACAAATTTACTTCTGCTCTAATGAAAGAATGTCAGGTTTGCTTTTTAACTTACAACTTTGTTATATCACAGTGTTCCTTCTAGAAAAAAAGGTATGAACCCTACAATGTTGGCCAGGTTCATTTCCTCCCACCTGTCAAGGTACAATGTCTTTGTCTGTTCAGGCTGCCATAGACTAGCCAGTTTATAAACAAACAAACAAACAAACAAAAAATTATTTCTTATAGTTCTGGAGGCTTGGAAGTCCAAGATGATCAGGTTCCCGGTAAGGGCCTGCTTCCTAGTTCATACATAGATCGGATCCTTTTTACTATAAACTCATACTGCGGGAAGGGCAAGGGAACTATTTAAGCTGTCTTGTATGAGGGCACTAATCCCTTTCATGAGGGCTTTAATCTCAAGACCTAATCCAAAAGCACCACCTCCTAAGACCATCACATTGGGTATTGGGCTCCATATATGGAAAGCTAGGGAAGACACAAACATTCAATCTATAGCCTGTAGCTGAACAACAATCAAACATTTCTCTGTGATTAACACCCAGTGCTTCTCTAACTCTTCAAACTATCAGGATTATCTCTATTTTATAATTCAGTTAGCCAGGACAGTGCCTTGAAAGTAATAAGCAATATCTGATAGTAATTGACTTTACTAAGGATGTCAAATTAGTATCAATAATATGTGCATAATTCCTAGCCCCATTGTGTTAAGATAGTCCTTCTGTTAATGCTTAGGTATCTCGTTAAGCACATTTGTTCTTTGCCTGCAGAATCTTTAAATACTGTGCTTGACATAGGTCAGTTAATTCCTTATATTCCCTGAGATACAGGTAATGTACTTCTGGCGATCGGTAAGCCTTTGTCTCTAGTTAGGCTTTATTGTATTGTAGACTTCAAGTTCTTGTCTGCCTGATTTTCTAAAGGTGGAAGGTAGTGGGGTAAAAATTCAAGACATAAAATTTTCAATATTCTGTTGTACCAATTTTCCCACCAAGTATTTTCTCTTTATTTCCGAAGGGTTTTCTTTTGCTCTTATGGTTGTGTTACTTTACATTTTGTTACTTAATACGTCCTCTATTCACAGTCAGTAGAGAAGCAGCCAGCAGTTTCTCAAATCTCTCAAGCACACAGGCTCAAATTCACCTTTTGGTACGTAAGTTGTATTCTTCCCAGTCATGGAATCATTCTTCATCAGCGGCATGCAACCAACCCCCAAATTACTCCCAAGACCTATGTGGCCAGACCTCAAATTACCACAGTTTACATTTGCCAGTTTTGCTGCTTATTATATTCTGAGGTATGGTTTGATCTCAGCGCCAGCCTGGAATGAAGTATGTACAGCATTTTGCTCTACAAGGACCAGCTGCTCAGAATCACATTGTGCTAATGGCCACCCTCACTCTTGTCAGTTTTTTGTTTTGTTTTGCCACAGAAAAATTGGTCTCTCTTCCTCTCTCCTTCTCCCCACCTCCACTTAATTTATTCTCCCCTCTTCACTCAGAATCTGAAAAATTTCTCCTGAATTTATTAACTCCTTTTTTGCCTACTAGCTAACCTTGATACCCACCCCCACCTTAAACCATAAATTACCTTTCTAATTACTCAGTAAATAGATATAACTATTTTTAATTTTTTTTATTATTAATTTTTTATTTTTTATAAACATATATTTTATACCCAGGGGTACAGGTCTGTGAATCACCAGGTTTACACACTTCACAGCACTCACTAAAGCACATACCCTCCCCAATGTCCATAATCCCACCCCCTTCTCCGAAACCCCCTCCCCCCAGCAACCCTCAGTTTGTTTTGTGAGATTAAGAGTCACTTATGGTTTGTCTCCCTCCCAATCCCATCTTGTTTCATTTATTCTTCTCCTACCCACTTAAGCCCCCATGTTGCATCACCACTTCCTCATATCAGGGAGATCATATGATAGTTGTCTTTCTCTGCTTGACTTATTTCGCTAAGCATGATACGCTCTAGTTCCATCCATGTTGTCGCAAATGGCAAGATTTCATTTCTTTTGATGGCTGCATAGTATTCCATTGTGTATATATGCCATATCTTCTTGATCCATTCATCTGTTGATGGACATCTAGGTTCTTTCCATAGTTTGGCTATTGTGGACATTGCTGCTATAAACATTCGGGTGCACGTGCCCCTTTGGATCACTACGTTTGTATCTTTAGGGTAAATACCCACTAGTGCAATTGCTGGGTCATAGGGCGGTTCTATTTTCAACATTTTGAGGAACCTCCATGCTGTTTTCCAGAGTGGCTGCACCAGCTTGCATTCCCACCAACAGTGGAGGAGGGTTCCCCTTTCTCCGCATCCTCGCCAGCATCTGTCATTTCCTGACTTGTTGATTTTAGCCTGACTGGTGTGAGGTGATATCTCATTGTGGTTTTGATTTGTATTTCCCTGATGCCGAGTGATATGGAGCACTTTTTCATGTGTTTGTTGGCCATCTGGATGTCTTCTTTGCAGAAATGTCTGCTCATGTCCTCTGCCCATTTCTTGATTGGATTATTTGTTCTCTGGGTGTTGAGTTTGCTCAGTTCTTTATAGATTCTGGACACTAGTCCTTTATCTGATATGTCGTTTGCAAATATCTTCTCCCATTCTGTCAGTTGTCTTTTGATTTTGTTAACTGTTTCCTTTGCTGTGCAAAAGCTTTTGATCTTGATGAAATCCCGATAGTTCAGTTTTTCCCTTGCTTCCCTTGCCTTTGGCGTTGTTCCTAGGAAGATGTTGCTGCGGCTGAGGTCGAAGAGGTTGCTGCCTGTGTTCTCCTCAAGGATTTTGATGGATTCCTTTCGCACATTGAGGTCCTTCATCCATTTTGAGTCTATTTTTGTGTGTGGTGTAAGGAAATGGTCCAATTTCATTTTTCTGCATGTGGCTGTCCAATTTTCCCAGCACCATTTATTGAAGAGGCTGTCTTTTTTCCATTGGACATTCTTTCCTGCTTTGTCAAAGATTAGTTGACCATAGAGTTGAGGGTCTATTTCTGGGCTCTCTATTCTGTTCCATTGATCTATGGGTCTGTTTTTGTGCCAGTACCATGCTGTCTTGATGATGACAGCTTTGTAATAGAGCTTGAAGTCCGGAATTGTGATGCCACCAACGTTGGCTTTCTTTTTCAATATCCCTTTGGCTATTCGAGGTCTTTTCTGGTTCCATATAAATTTTAGAATTATTTGTTCCATTTCTTTGAAAAAGATGGATGGTACTTTGAAAGGAATTGCATTAAATATGTAGATTGCTTTAGGTAGCATAGACATTTTCACAATATTTATTCTTCCAATCCAGGAGCATGGAACATTTTTCCATTTCTTTGTGTCTTCCTCAATTTCTTTCATGAATACTTTATAGTTTTCTGAGTATAGATTCTGTGCCTCTTTGGTTAGTTTTATTCCTAGGTATCTTATGGTTTTGGATGCAATTGTAAATGGGATTGACTCCTTAATTTCTCTTTCTTCTGTCTTGCTGTTGGTGTAGAGAAATGCAACTGATTTCTGTGCATTGATTTTATATCCTGACACTTTACTGAATTCCTGTATAAGTTCTAGCAGTTTTGGAGTGGAGTCTTTTGGGTTTTCCACATATAGTATCATATCATCTGCGAAGAGTGATAATTTGACTTCTTCTTTGCCGATTTGGATGCCTTTAATTTCCTTTTATTGTCTGATTGCTGAGGCTAGGACCTCTAGTACTATGTTGAATAGCAGTGGTGATAATGGACATCCCTGCCGTGTTCCTGACCTTAGCGGAAAAGCTTTCAGTTTTTCTCCATTGAGAATGATATTTGCGGTGGGTTTTTCATAGATGGCTTTGATGATATTGAGGTATGTGCCCTCTATCCCTACACTTTGAAGAGTTTTGATCAGGAAGGGATGCTGTACTTTGTCAAATGCTTTTTCTGCATCTATTGAGAGTATCAACTATTTTTAAATTTTAATCCCATCCTCTAGATTAGGATGTCAGGTGAGTGTTAGAAAAAACAAGCCGATAAGCTAATTTGTAGCAACCAGAAGTTATTGGTAATCAGAAATCCAAGTAAACTGACAATTATGATATAATAAACAGAAGTGAATCATTTCCACTTCCGTTTGGGAGCGTGCAGCCACCTCGAGTAGTCTTTACCTTTTCACAATTGATTTTGCTTCTTCCTCTACAATGACAAAATACACAAAATCTCCTATGGCCGTATGCAGGTCTCCAGAGGTGGTAGGACATGGTCTGGGCAGAAGGGGGGCAATGAGTAAGGGTTGTTTATAACTGATATACCACCTGTATAGGATTCTGCAGTATTTTCTGGCTGCTGACTCCCTGGAAGTTTGCTAGTTAACGTGTCTGTAGTCCTCACCTACTGAGTTGAAAGTATCCCATCTGACTGAATATTTGAATATCTTCACTAATAAAAATGGAAACTGGATTATTTTTTTAAAGCTACCAGTAGTAAAATTGTCTCTCTGAGCACCTTTATTTATTATCTCTTTGTTTTATAAATACAAAAGGAAAGAAATGGCTGTTAGTGCATCTGACTTGACCTTTTTTTCTCCTGAAAATTCTTAAAAGATTTTAAGTGATGGCTATTAAGGGTGGCTCTTGTGCTGACCACTGGGTATTGTATGTAAGTGATGGATCACTAAATTTTACTCCTAAAACCAATATTACCCTATATGTTAACTAGAGTTTAAATAAAAACATGAAACAACAAAAAAATTAAGTTAAAAGAAGGTACAAATGATTTTCCAATTTTATAGTTATTTTTTTATGGGTTTGTGTCTTCTTTTTTTTTTTTTTTTAGATTTTATTTATTTATTTGACAGAAATCACAAGTAGGCAGAGAGGCAGGCAGAGAGAGAGAGAGAGGAGGAAGCAAGCTCCCTGCTGAGCAGAGAGCCCAATGTGGGACTCGATCCCAGGACCCTGAGATCATGACCTGAGCCGAAGGCAGCAGCTTAACCACTGAGCCACCCAGGCGCCCCATCCAATTTTATAGTTTTAAAGACTGATCAGGACGCCTGGGTGGCTCAGTTGGTTGGGCCGCTGCCTTCAGCTCAGGTCATGATCCCTCCTGGGATTGAGTCCCACATCGGGCGCCTTGCTCAGCAGGGAGGCTGCTTCTCTCTCTGCCTCTGCCTGCCTCGCTACCTGCTTGTGTGTACTCTCTCTCTCCAGCAAATAAATAAAACCTTTAAAAAAAAAAAAGAGAGAGAGAGAGAGAGACTGATCTCAGTACCCCAGTTTCTTTTGAATCTCTGCTTTAATCAATTCTTACCAAGTAATGCTTTTACATTCTATTAAACATGCACAAACACCCAATCATGTGAAGATCATAAACAAGACATTACAATATGTGCTAGCACATCCTGTCTTCTTCTGTGAAGTCTAAGCTCCGCTATACTGAAACTCTTTCTCTGCTACCCCACCTGGTAGATTTGAGAGATAGTCTGTCTAGGTCTGTATGGCTTTGGAGTTCCATGTGTGCCAACGTGGAAATCACCAACCAAGGGGCAGAGAAGTGAGCAGTGAGGGTTCAAAGATACACATGCTGGGTCGCCTGGGTGGCTCAGTTGATTAAGCGACTGCCTTCAGCTCAGGTCATGATTCTGGAGTCCTGGGATCGAGTCCCAAATGGGGCTTCCTGCTCAGTGGGGAGTCTGCTTCTCCCTCTGACTTTCCCCCATCTCGTACTGTCTCTCTCATTCTCTCTTTTTCAAATAAATAAAACCTTTTAAAAATAAATAAATCTGTTTTTTAAAAAAATGATATATGTACCCAGTAGAATGCCATTTTACACATCCTCTCCTTTCTTCTTGTACTCCCAAGTTTCCTGAACTGATGGGAGATAAAACTCTACCAAAGAGAATAGGATTTTATGACTCACGTAAGACTTCCTTGGATTTTTACCATGAAAATTTATCCCAAGTTTTTCAGAGTCTGACCAAAACTCCATACAAAAATACCCAACAGATTTATCCTAATGATAATTCTTCAAATATATCAAAAAAAGGGATTTGTGGTATTATGAAGCATGAGACAGTTTTATACATGAGAGATTCTTACTTGCCCAAAGACTGCTTCCATGTCTTCAGTATTGTAAATAATGCTGCAATAAACATAGGAGTGCATATAGCCTTTCAGATTAGTGTTTTGTTCGGGTAAATACACAGTAGCAGAATTTCTGGATCATATGATAGTTCTGTTTTTAATTTTTTGAGAAACCTTATTTTCCATAGTGGCTGCACCACTTTGCATTCCCACCAGTAGTGCATGAGGTGTCTTTTTCTGCACATCCTCACCAACACTTATTTCTCGTGTTTTCTTTATTTTAGCCATTCTGACAGGTGTGAGGTGATACCTAACTGTGGTTGTGACTTGCATTTCCCTGCTGCTGAGTGATATTGAGCATCTTTGCATGTGTCTGTTGACCATCTGTATGTCGTCTTTGGCAAAATGTTTGTTCATGTCTTCTGCTCTCTTTTAATTGGATTATTTGGGGGGGGTTTGGTGTTGAGTTGTATAAGTTCTTTATAAATTTTGGGTGCTAGCCCTTTACAGGATATGTCTTTTGCAAATATCTTCTATTAAGTTGCTTTTTCATTTTTGCATTTCGCATTTTTTATTTTTCCTTTGCTATGCAGATGCTTTTTATTTTGATAAAGTCCCAATAGCTTATTTTTGCTTTGTTTCCCTTGCCTCAGGAGACACATCTGCAAAAATATTGCTACAATTGATGTCAGAAAAATTATTACTTGTGCTCCCTTCAAGGATTTTTATAGTTTCATGAGGTCTCACATACAGGTCCTTAATTCATTTTGAGTTTATTTTGTGTCTGGTATAAGAAAGTAGTACAGTTTGATGCTTTTGCATATAGTTGTCCATTTTCCCCAGTTTGAAGAGACTGTCTTTTTCCCATTATATAGTCTTGCCTCCTTTGTCAAGGATTAATTGACCATATAATCATGGGTTTATTTCTGGCCTCTCTGTTCCCTTTATTGATCTATGTGTATTTCTGTGCCAGTACCATATTATCTTGATTACTACAGCTTTGTAGTATTTCTTGAAATCTGAGATTGTGATTCCTCCAGTTTTGTTCTTTTTCAAGATTGCTTTGGCTATCCAGGGTCTTTTTGGTTCTGTACAAATGTTGGGATTATTTGTTCTAGTTCTGTGAAAAATGCTATTGGTATTTTGGTAGAGATTGCAATAAATCTGTAGAATGTTTTGGGTAGCATAGACATTTTCACAGTATTTGTTCTCACAATCCATGAGCATGGAATATCTTTCCATTTGTTTGTGTCATCCTCTGTTTCTTTCATCAGTATTTTATAGTTTTCAGAGTGCAGGTCTTTTAGCTCCTTGGTTTTCACCTCCTAGGTTTATGGCTAGGTATCTTACTATTTTTAATGCAATTATAAATGAGATTGTTTTCTTAATTTCTCTTTCTGCTGCTTCATTATTAATGCATAGAAATGCAATGGATTTCTGTGTATTGATTTTGTACCCTGTGACTTTACTGAACTCATTTATGAGCGTTAGTAATTTTTTGGTGGAATCTTCAGAGTTTTCTATATATATAGTATACCATCTGCAAATAATGAAAGTTTTACTTCTTCCCTACCAATTTGGATGCTTTTTATTTCTTTTTATTGTCTGATTGCTGTGGCTAGGACTTCCAGTACTGTATTGAATAAAAGTGGTGAGAGTGGACATCCTTGTCTTGTTTGTGATCTTAGGGGAAAAGCTCAGTTTTTCCTTATTGAGTATGATGTTCACTGTGGGTTTTTCATTTATGGAGTTTATTATGTTGAGGTATGTTCCCTTTAAAAACCTACTTTGTTGAAAGTTTTATTGTGAATAGATGTACTTTGTCACATGCTTTTTTGCATGTACTGAGATGATCATATAGTTTTTATCCTTTCTCTTATTGATGTATCATGTTGATTGATTTGCAAATACTGAACCAACTTTGCATCCCCAAAATGAACCCCCACTTGATTGTGGTGAGTTATTTTTTTCATGTATTGCTGGATTCAGTTTGCTAATATTTTGCTGAGGATTTTTGCATCTTTGTTCATCAGAGATACTCACCTGTATTTCTCTTTTTTGTAGTGTTTTTATCTGATTTTGGTATCAGGGTGATACTGGCTTCACAAAATGAATTAGGAAGTTTTCCTTCTTCTATTTTTTGGAATAGTTTGTGAAGAATAGGTACTAGCTCTTCCTCAAATGTTTAGTAGAATTCACCTGTGAAACCGTCTGATCCTGAACTTTTGTTTATTGGGAATTTTTAATTTGTTTGTTTGTTTTGTTTGTGTGTGTGTGATTGATGATTAAATTTCATTGCCTGCTATGGTAATTAGTCTGCTCATATTTCCTATTTCTTCCTGATTCAGTTTTGGGAGGTTTATATTCCTAGGAATTTACCCATTTCTTCTAGGTTGTCCAATTTGTTGGCATATAATTTTTCATAATAGTCTCTTACAATCATTTCTATAACTGTGGTGTCAGTTGTTATTTCTCCTCTTTCATTTCTGATTTTGTTTAGTTGAGTCCTCTCTCTCTCTCTTTTATTTTTTTATGAATCTCACTGAAAGTTTATTGATCTTGTTGATCTTTACAAAGAAGCAACTCCTGGTTTCATTGATCTGTTCTACGGTGTTTTGTTTTTTTAGTGCTATTTCACTTATTTCTATCCTAATCTTTATTATTTCCTTCCTTATACTGGTTTTGGGTTTTGTTACACCTAGCTTCATTAGGTATAAATTTAGGTTGTTTGAGATTTTTCTTGCTTCTTGAGGTAGGCTTGTATTGCTATAAACTTTCCTCTTAGAATAGCTTTTGCTGCATCCTAAAGATTTTGGACTCTTGTATTTTCATTTTCATTTGTTCCCATGCATATTTTGATTTCCTCTTTGATTTCTTGGTTGACCCATTCGTTGTTTAGTAGCATGTTATTTAACCTCTATGTATTTGTGTTCTTTCCAGACTTTTTCTAGTGGTTGATTTCTAGTTTTATCTCTTTGTATTTGTTGAAATTTGTCTTGTGGCCTAATGTGTGATCTATTCTGAAGAATGTTCCATATGCACTCAAGAAGAATGTGCATTCTGCTTTTAGGGAATGAAATATTCTGAATATATCTATTAAATCTACCTGGCCCAGTGTATCATTCAAAACCTCTGTTTCCTTGTTGATTTTCTATGTGCATCCTCTGTCCATTAATGTAAGTGAGATGTTAAAATCCCCTACCATTATTGTGTTACTATTATTCCCTATATGTTATCAGCTGCCTCATGTATTTGGGTGCTCCTATGTTGGGTGCGTAAATATTTATAGTTGTTGTATCTTCTTGTTGGACTGTCTGTCCCCTTTATGATTATATGATGTCATTTGTTTCCTGTTATAGGCTTTGTTTTAAAGTCTATTTTGTCTGATATAAGTATTGCTACCCTGGATTTCTTTTTACTTCATTGCATGATGAATTATTTTCTATCCCTTCACTTTCAGTCTGCATGTATCTGTAATAGGTAGTGTATAGACGGGTCTCTTAAGAGGCAATACATAAATGGGTCTTGGCTTTTTTTGTTTTTTGTTTTTTTTTTTAAAGAGTCTATTTATTTGACACAGAGAGAGAAATCACAAGTAGGTAGAGAGGCAGGCAGAGAGAGAGAGAGAGAGAGAGGGGAAGAAACAGGCTCCCTGCGGAGCAGAGAGCCCAATGTGGGGCGCGATCCCAGGACCCTGGGATCAAGACCTGAGCCAAATGCAGAGGCTTTAACCCACTGAGCCACCCAGGCGCCCTAGGTCTTGGTTTTTATCCATTCTGTCATCTTGTGTCTTTTGATTGGAACATTTAGTCCATTTACATTTAAAGTATTTATTGATAGGTATGTATTTATTGACTTTTTAAACTTGTTTTATGGCTGTTTATGTAGTTATGTTTCATGTTTTAACTTGTTTTATGGTTTATGTAGTTCTTCTCTGTTTCTTTTCTTGTGGTCTTCTCTTCTTGCTGGCTTTGTTTTGTGATATATTTGCATTCCTTTCTGTTTTTTGCATGTCTATTACTGGTTTTTGATTTGTGGTTACCAGTGTTTTTATAGATGTACTTAATTTTATGGGTTTTGTGCTGCTTACTTGTCTTTTCTTTCTCCTGTTTATGGTCTTTTCCTTCCCACCTCAAAGAGTCCTCTTCAGTATTTCTTGTAGGACTAGTTTAGTGGTCAGGAATTCCTTTAACATTTGTTCGTTTGGGAAACCCTTTATCTCTCCTTCTATTCTAAATGATAGCTTTGCTGGATAGCGTATTCTTGGCTGTAGGTGTTTTTTGCTTTTTTTGTTTGTTTGTTTTCATTCAGCATTTTGAACATATCATGCCACTGTCTTCTGGCCTGCAAAGTTTCTACAGAAAAATCCGCTGATGGCCTTATGGGGCCTCCCTCATATGTTACTGTCTTCTTCAGAGGCTTTTAAAAATTCTCTCTCACTACTTTTCACCATTTTAATTATTATGTGTCTTGGTGTGGACCCTTCACTGAGTTGATTTTGTTGGGGGCCCTCTGTGCCTCCTTAACCTGGATTTGTTTCCTTCCCCAGGCTGAGGAAATTTTAAGCTATTATTTCTTTAAATAAATTTTCTGCCTCTTCTGCTCTCTCTTCTCCTTCTGGGATCCTTATAATGTAAATGTTATTACTCTTGATGGTGTCGCTGAATCCCCTTAGTGTATTCTCATTTTTTATTATTTTCTCTCTCTCCTGTTTGACTTGATTGCTTTTGATAACTCCGTCTTCCAGGTCACTGATCTGTTCTTCTGTGTCCTCAAGTCTATTATTTATTCCATCTAATGTATTTTTAATTTCAGTTATTGAGTTCTTCATCTCTTATTGGTTCTTTTTTATGTTATCTTTCTCTTTGTTGAGGATTTCACTGAGGTCTTCCACTCTTTTCTCAAGTCCAGAATCTTTATGACCATTATTTTAAATTCTCTATCAGGTGTATTACTTATCTCCATTTCATTTAGCTCTCTTGCTGTGACTTCGTCCTGTTCTTTCATTTGGGATATATTCCTCTGTCTCATTTTGTCTAGCTCTCTATCTGTTTCCATGTTTTAGGAAAGTCAGCTACACCTCCTGCTCTTGAAAGTAGTGGCCTTATGAAGAAGAGGTCCTGCAGTGCCCTGCAGTGCAATGTCCTCTGTTCATCAGAAACTGGCATTTCAGGGGTGTCTCCTATGTATGTTGCATGTGCCCTACTATTGTGGCTGAGCTGCTTTTGCCTTCAGTCATCTGCAGTCGCTCTCTTTCCATGTTGTAGGCAGGGTTTGGTCCCTGTGTTGTTAGTGGACCAGTCTGGGGCCACCTTGGGTGAGTCAAACCAGGAGTTTGCCAGAGATGAAGTAACACTGAACTACATGGCATTTTCCCTTTGTTGTTCCTGAGAAGCTTTCATTGATGGGTGTGGCTTGCAGTCAGACTAGAATTCTGCTCCCAGCCCACTGCTGGGGCCAGCTGGCCTGGTATATGTAGCTATTTTACCCTCTCCTTGGGGCAGGAGTTACTTTGGAATGGTGCCAGCCCCTGTTGGGACTGCTTGCTTGCTGGGCTTCTGGCACCACTTGGATGGGCTCCTGCCAAGGATGTATTAGAAGGGTCAGGTGTGAACAAGAGCACAGGTGGGACTCACCATCAGCAAGTTCCATGCCTATTTGTTGTGAGGAGAGAGCAGGAAAACTCAGGGAGTTTTCTCTCCTCAGGGAGAGCAGGAAAACTCATACCTACGGCTGGATGGAGAGAGTGAATCCACAGAAGTGTGTAAGGGCGGGGCCTGCTATTAGCAAGCTAGGTGGAGAGTGTTCATGCTGTGCTGGTTTCCACAGGTGTCTGTGTATCTAGGCTTGGGGATGGAGGGGGAAAATGGCACCCACCAGCTCTCTTTTTCTTGCAGAAGTCTCCCAATGATCTCTGCCCTTCTACCATGTGCTCTGAAAGTATTAAACAAATCACCTTCCTGCATATCCTAGGCGTTTTTTAAACTACACTTCTATGCTTTATCTCAGTGGTGCTGTTTGTTGTGCTGTCTCTTTAAGGGTAAGGACTCAGTTTCCTCTTGCCTTCCAGCTCTCCCAGAGCCAAGCCCACTGATTTTTAAGGTTCTAGGTGGTAAGCCCCACTGATTATAAGAACTCAAAAAGTTAGGACCCTCTGCTTTTCCAAGCCAAATGTTATGTGAATTCATTTTCCCAATGTGGATTCCCATACCTGGGTGCTCTTCTCCTCTCTTCATAAGAGTCTTGTAGTATTCCTCCCTCTCATAGACACTCCTATGGATCCATTTGGCTTCCAACACATCTTCGCTTTTCCTACCTTCTTCAGTGTGGACTGTTCTCTATATTTAGCTGTGGAGAGTCTGTTCTACCAGTGTTCGGGTCATTTTCTAGTTATTTACATTGATGTGGGTATTATCTAGGTGTATCCATGGGACAAATTGAGCCAATGATCATCCTATTCCACCATCTTTCCCAGAAGTCCTGTCTACAATAACAATATTTAATGAACATTATTTATTGCTAGTTTCTCCCTTTCTAACCCTAGATACTCTGACACTTCATAGAGGAAGAAAAATTTCCATTAACTTTATTGTTAGAAGAAGAGCCTTAATTTTCACCTATAAAACTATAGAGGAACAATCCAATATAACCCAAGTTTCATATCTAAAGTTAAAGAATTGACAGTACTGTTCATAAAATTACTATTTTATTTTTTTAAATGTTTATTTATAGTATTTAGAATACTATGTACTATGATATAGGATAGGCTGCTGTAACAAGATACCCTTAGATACAGTGGCTTAATCAAGAGTATCATATAACAGTCCAGGTGGGGGGGGCACCTGGGTGGCTTAGTGGATTAAGCCTCTGCCTTGGGCTTAGGTCATGATCTCAGGGTCCTGGGATCAAGCCCCACATTGGGCTCTCTGCTCAGCGGGGAGCCTGCTTCTCCCTCTCGTTCTGCCTGCCTCTCTGCCTACTTATGATCTCTCTCTCTCTCTCTCTCTCTCTCTCTGTCAAATAAAAAAAATCTTTAAAACAAAACAAAACAAAACAAAACAAAACAGTCCAGGGGTTATAGTGGGTCCATTATGTCAGGCATCCACGCTGTGCCAACTTCAACAGGTGCTTCCATCTTGAGGTCCAAAGTAGTTACTACAGTTCCCACCATTACGTCCTCCATGCCATCAAGAGAGGAGAAGGAAAGGGATATGTGGTTGGTCTTTAGCTAGTAGGCTGGGGGAGTTCGATCTCTAAGAGAAAAGGGCAAAAAAAAATGGGTATTGGGAACACAAGTAGTCTCTGTGACATGTTACAATTTATACTTTATTCTAAATAATATTCAAAATAATATTTTGAGTTAAATATGAGGCACAGAAACATGTGTTTTGAGTAGAGCAAGGGGGAATTAGCATCACTCAACTTGGAGACTTAATCTGTACAAAATACTGAAGATCTTACTGTGTAATGCTACATGACTTAAATAGGTGCTGAACACTGTCCTGAGTGCTTTACATGGATTATCTCACTTACTACACAAAATCATCCTGTGAGCTAGATGTTATTATCCTCCTCCTTTCATAGATAAGGAAGGTAAGGAATAGAGACAGGCCAAGGAAGCTGCTGTGGTAGAGCTGGTACTTGCATCCAAACATGCAGGTTTCAGAACTGCCTAACAACTTCCTATTCAGCCAGCACTTCGAATGGTAGTCTTCCTTTTGAAACTGGATAGGAGGAAAGATTCTCTAAGTAGTAATACCTTGAATTTAAACAAAAATTTAAAAATCAAAACAAAACCCAAAATATACCCTAAAACAAGGTTTACCCTGAAGTATTGTTTTATTTTTACAGTCAGGATTGTAGATAGTAAGGAGATATTCTAGATTTATAATCAATACATAAAACTCAGATTCATCTATGATATTAATTTAGACTAAAGGGGAGTTAAAAAACAAAAAGAAAAATTGATCCAAACGTGATATATTTACTACTCCTGAGATAATAAATCTAAGACCTTATTTTCTGAACATTAAGGGTTGTTAATAAATGATATAGGTATATCCAGGTACACTTCAGACCAACAAGTTAATCCCAGTGTTTGGTGCTTAATCTCACCCTCAGACTGTTTAGGTGATTATATATCCCTAGGTGCTTTAAATTACACTTAAATATCACAATTTATTAAATTACAAGATGGCCTTAGAGTATTAAAGTAACAGTATCCACTCCCTAGATGTATTAGTTTGTTAAGGCCACCATAGCAAAGTACCAGAGAGAGGGTGGTTAAAATAACAGATAGTTATATTCTCACAGTTCTCAATGCTGGAAGTCCATGATCAAGTTGTGGGTAGGTTTGCTTTCTTCTGAGGCCTTTCTTTCTGGCTTACAAATGGCTGCCCTCTTCCCATGGGGTTATCTTTCGGTGTCCTAATGCCTTCTTCTCATAAGAAAACCAAAAAGGTGGGGATTGCGGCCTCCTTAGCAGTGTTAACTTAATCACCTCTGTAAAGGCCCCGTCTCCAAAAACCCTGAAATACTCAGGGTTAGAATTTCAACCTATGTATTGGATCAGGGGAGGAGTCCATAACACTGAAACACTGTGGAAACACCAAGACTACAAAATCAGTTTGCAGCAGTGAGAAGTTCCTCATTTGACTGCTCCCATCTTACAGCTTTGGCCAAAATAGGATATGGTGCAGATGGTATGTTTCAGTGACGGTAAACCTCTTCATCTAAATATTTTTTGGCAGCCTTATCAAATTCAATATGAAAATTATTTAAAAGAGCATCTCAAACTTGCTATTGCTGACATTTTCACCAGCCAGGCAGGAGGGAAAATCACTGTGACTTTGGCAGATATTTTGCTGAAAAGATCAAGTGTGGTTGAGTGAAGTGAGCGGCTATGACAGGCAGGCCGTACAGCAGCTCAGAGCAACACCAGGCCTCTGACCAGAGAATTATTAGCCACAGAAGAGCTGGAAAAATACAGGGTAGTGTTCAGTTCAGATGAATCCCTTTTCTAAAGTCGTAGCTTCAGAGAACTTAAAGTATGGCAGCAAAAGAAAACATTTTACCTCTTGGATTATGGCAGTGAAATAAAAAAAGGATAGGCACATAGCTAACAAAGATTTTGAAGTATTCTGAAAATATCATCAAGGGAATTATTCCATTGTCTCACAAGAAAATTCTTAATGATACTATTTTTATTTTTTAATTTTATTTAATTTATTTTTATTATATTTATATATAATATAATATAGACTTATATAATATATGTAAGTACTTACATATAATATAATTATATATGATATATAATTATGATTATATTTTATTATTATTTATTATTTTATTTTCTCAACCACTGTATTTCTTTCATTTTAAGTCTCTGGAAAAAAGAAGAAGAAAGGAAAATTGTGGACTTTATGGCTGTAGGATTAACATGGAGGTTAAAGGAGGGAACCCATAAAGTCAAAGAGCCCTCATGCAATTTTCTAAAAATAATCTCCAGATCTATGAAGTTTTTATAAGTTGTACTTATTTGGATTGGGACAAAATATATTTTAAAAACTTTGGCATTACTGAAAAGGAACATTTTTGTTTGTTTAAAAACTTGGAAAGAAAAGCCGTGGCACTATTAAAACAGATTACCTCCAAGATTTCTACATGGTTATGACAACATTGGGAGCATCGGACATCAAACAAAGGGGTAAAGAATGATTATTGAAGACCTTTGAGTCTACCTCTATATCAGGTTGTATGTAATACAAATCACACATAACTTTATATGGGTAATATTGGCATTATGGAAGACCAAGACCTTGAGATGATTAAGAACATTAATAACATTAATTAATAACAGTACAACAGCCACCCAAATGATACGTAATGGTACATCTTGAGAGCCTTAGAGGAGAGACCTGTGTGAGCCTGCCCTGGCACCCTCTCTCACCATTCACAGAAGTGTGGGCATTCTGGAAAGGTAGCTTTCTCAGGGGACTATGTTCTTTATCATGTCAGGACCTTTAAATATGCTGCTCTCTTAACCTAAAATACAAATCCCACCCCACCCCCCACTCATCACTTGCATGGAGTTAAAATTCCCCTTCAAAATCCCTGGGATACTGATCTCGCCTCCCAGTGTATCCAGTACTGTCAGTTTGTCTGTAATTGCTGCTGCTTCGTTTGCACACCAGATAAAGGGGTTGGTTGTTTTGGGGTTTTGTTTTTTTTTTTTTAGGAAGCCTCTTTTAGAGATCATCATAAATACCAGATTCTCTTCAGGAACTGAAACAAAGTAAAGGAAGAGAAGATTTGCATTTCTCATCTCATGACCTCACCAGGTTACATGTTCGGTTAGTGGCAATGCCAGCGCAGACACATACTCGCTGTTTAAATTGTTCCTTCTCTTCCCTTTCTCTTCCTCTCTCCATATTACTGAGTATATACATAAGACAAATACCTAAGGCTAGATAAATATAAAATAAGTCCTCTGTGTTGTACTTAGACTGAATCACAATTAAACGTCGGCTTGTCAGTCTGTCCTGTTCGGCAGTGACATGGCTGGGGTCAGGGCCTCTTTCCTTTCTACTCTTCCATATACTGCCCTGGAGCCAAAGCACTCAGAGAATAGTTTGTTGAGTAAGTAACCAAGGGAATGAATGACCAGAACATATTAACTATAACAACTTTTCTTTTTAAAAACACAACTGAATTTTGTCTCTGTACATAAAAAAATAATAATTTTTATCACTGATCTCAGTTTCATTTTCAGACTAACCAAAAGACTCTTCTTCTCTATAGTTTTTCTTCATGAGCTAATAGGATATTACTGCATTTAATCTTTTGGATCCAAATTGTTTAATCAACTAAATGCTAGTCTTTTACTTATTTTTTCCAATTAATTGACAAAATTGACTATTCATTGGACATTAGAGAATACTTTGATGGAAAGACGATTTGTCAGACATGATCTATGTTATTTTTTGTTATATATATATATATATATATATATATATATATATATATATATATATTATTTATTTGACAGAGAGAAATCACAACTAGGCAGAGAGGCAGGAGGAAATAGGCTCCCTGCGGAGCAGAGAGCCCGATGCGGGGCTCGATCCCGGGACCCCGGGATCATGACTTGAGCTGAAGGCAGAGACCCTCACCCACTGAGCCACCCAGGCGCCCCGACATGATCTATTTTTAATCTACCTTTCCAACCAATAATATTAGATCTGAAAATGTTATGTTTTATCTTATGCATTTAACCATTCCCATCCACATAGAAACAGGCTCTAATGTCACATATCTTAAAAAATAAACAACCTTGGGACGCCTGGGTGGCTCAGTTGGTTGAGCGGCTGCCTTCGGCTCAGGTCATGATCCCAGCGTCCTGGGATCGAGTCCCACATCAGGCTCCTTGCTCGGCAGGGATCCTGCTTCTCCCTCTGCCTCTGCCTGCCATTCTTTCTGCCTGTGCTCGCTCTCTCTCCCTCTCTCTCTGACAAATAAATAAATAAATAAAATCTTTAAAAAAAAAAAAAATAGACAACCTTTACATATCCTGTGCAACTCTTTAAATAGTACTGCTCAATCACAACAAACCTTTTCAAAACCTGGTGATTCACAGACCTGTACCCCTGGGGATAAAAATATATGTTTATAAAAAATAAAAAAATAAAATAACAATAAAAAAAAATAGTCATAGGAGCTCCCTGTAGTTACTTATTTCTCATTCTCTCTTCTGATTGGCCATTTCTTTAAAGTCCCAGCCCTACTTCTTCACCAAATCTATGCTTAAAATCAGTCATCTCCGGGGTGCCTGGGTGGCTCAGTGGGTTGGGCCTCTGCCTGGGGCTCAAGTCATGATCTCAGGCTCCTGGGATTCAGCCCCACATCAGTTTCTCTGCTTAGTGGGGAGCCTGTGCCCCCTCCCCACCTGCCTCTGCCTACTTGTGATCTCTGTCTGTCAAATACATAAATAAAATCTTAAAAAAAAAAAAATCAGTGATCTCCCTGGAGCTGGGCCCTTATCATCACTTCTGTGCCTATTTTATTCTTTTTAAGATTTTGTTTATTTATTTGAGAGAGAGAGAGAGAATGCTCAAGCACTAGCTCGGTGGAGGGTAGAGGAAAAGTAGGCTCCCCACTGAGCTGAGAGCCCGATGAGGGACTTGATGACCTGAGCCCAAGGCAGATGCTTAACTGACTGAGCCACCCAGGCACACTGTGTCTCTTTCTTACTAAAATTCTAAGTGGTAAACAACACTTTTGTTTTGTTTTGTTTTGTTTACCTATAACACTTTATTCTTCCGATTTCTGCACCATGACACTTACCATTTTCCCCCATGCCTTAAATTGCCTTCCTTTGTATGCTCTTTAACAGTCTTGACGTTCTTCAGGACCTCTAAATATGGAAAATAGCCTGGGCTCTATTTTGTCTATTATTTTTATCTCTATCTATACTTCCTCCCTATTACATTTAGTACTATTGATTTTTGTTATTAACATATACTGTATTATTTTTTTCAGGGGTACACGTCTGTGATTCATCAGTCTTACACAATTCACAGCACTCACCACAGCATATACCCTCTCCAGTGTCCATCACTCAGTCGCCCCATCTCTCCCACCCCTCCACTTCAGCAGTTTATTTCCTCAGTTTATTTCCTGAGATTAAGAGGCTCTTACGGTTTGTCTCCCTCTCTGGTTTCATCTTTCCCCTCCCTTCCCCTAAGATCCTCTGTCTTGTTTCTTAAACTCCTCATAAGTACTGTAGATTTTTAATTCCATCTGTATGCCAATATATCCTGTCTGTGTGTCTAAGTACCACTTGTCCTAATTCCAACCCTAACCTGTCCCTGGTGGTCCTGATCATACACACACTTCCTCCTTTACTGTCCCCATGGCTATTTGGGAAGCCCCTCAAACATCTACAAGGGAACTCATCATTTCCACCATTTACTGAATTCTTCCTTTTCAGTAAATGACACTACCATTCAACTAGTTATCCTGACGAAAAACCTCAAAGTCAATGGATTTGTTCTTCTTTCTGAACCACTTAGACATCTAATTGGGCAAGTACTGTCCATTCTGCTTCAGAATATAATCGAAGCTTACGCTCTTCCCTGATCTCTGCTGCTACTTCCCTAACCTAAGTCACTATTTATCTCTTCTTAGTTCGGAAAGTAACTTTCCACTTCTAGTTCCTACAATTCATCCTCCACACAATAGCTAGAACAATGCTTTGAAAATGTAAATCAGATCACAACCCTTCTCCCGTGGCTTCCTATTATACTCAGAACAAAACCCAGGTTGTTTTCCAGCAGCTCCCTCCCCACCCCCAGGTCTTACAGACTCTCCCAGTCCCATCTTCTCCTCATCCATCTTACTTCAGCTTTTCAGAGCTTTCTCAGACGAGCCAAGGAAAGTTCATCACTTTTCAGGCTCTTGCACCTGGCTCCTTCTGCCTAGATAATACTTCCTTCAGATCCTTGCAAAGCTGGTTCCTATTTTACGTTCTCAGAAGTGGCCTTCTCCAGGTTCCTGGGTGGCTCAGTGGGTTAAAGCCTCTGCCTTCAGCTCAGGTCATGATCTCAGGGTCCTGGGATCGAGCCCCGCATCAGGCTCCCTCCCCGGCAGGGAGCCTTCTTCCTCCTCTCTCTCTGCCTGCCTCTCTGCCTGCTTGTGATCTCTGTCTGTCAAATAAATAAATAAAATCTTAAAAAAAAAAAAAAGAAGTGGCCTTCTCTGCCCAGTGGATCAAAAGTAACTCACTCCACTGGGAGAGTCTCTTCTTTTTGTTTTTGTTTTTGTTTTTTTTCATGATGACTACCAGCTCTAAAATTACCATAACTTATTTAATTGCTCGTTATGTGTACTATCCTGTCTTATGACTGTTGTAGCTCCAACATCTAGAAAACTACCAATTAGACTATAGGTACTTGGTGCTCAATGAGTATTTACAGAATGAATTCATACATCAAGGGGGTGTTTCTAAATGTAACATATATCTCTTACTATGAAAAGAAAGAAATAATTAATATGTAAAGAAGACATTCTGGAAGGGAAAGTTCTTCCAAAGCAGGGGAAAATAACTGTTCCCAAATGATAAGGATTTTACTAATTTTTTTTCATGTGTTTCTGAATACAGAGTATTAAAATAGGTGAGTTTTATAATCCTTTTGTTCTTTGTATAATATTTGGGACAATAGTTTCAAGTCAAAGGTTTGGTGAGTGCTGTGAAGTGTGTAAACCTGGTGATTCACAGACCTGTACCCCTGGGGATAAAAATATATGTTTATCAAAAATAAAAAATTAGAAAAAAAAAAAAAAAGGTTTCATATCATGATTTGATAGGAGACTTCATGTCTTAGCCAGGTAAATGATTCTTCAATGGATACAAATAATTGTTAAATAATGGTGATGTCATTTAGTAGTTTAATGCATGGTATTGATATTTTTTAAATTACATATATGGAACATATATGTATGCTATAATCACAACATATTTATAGAGACAGATTTAGATAATTATATACCTTTGTACTTGTATAGACTATATGTGCTTTTAACAAAATTTTTAAATGAATTTGTAAGCCCATATGAGAATGTGTACATGAAAATATCTGTGTAGCTAAACCACTGTTCTGTTTGTAAAATGAGATTAGACTGTGTTTTCCTAAATTGTGGTATAAAGGAATGGTCACAAGACTGATCCAATCCAGCTTCTGCTGCTCATTGTCATAATTTTGAGCAAATCATTATACTCACTAGAGTGTACGATTCATTAGGGCAGGGATTTTTGTCTGCTGCGTTCATTGCTGTTTCACCAGGATCTGGAAAAAGCTCAGTGTAAGTGCTGAGCAAGTATTTGTTGCATGAGTTAAAATTCTCCAAAATGAGTTTCCACATCTACAAAACAAAGTTTTTGCAACCCTTGCATTCTTAATAGTCTTAAAGCTATTGTGAATTTAAAGAAGACAAATTAATAGCTAGAACTGTTTATGCAGTTTTTACCTGGGCCTTTATAAATTGTGTAGTTCATCAAATCTCTTTTCATTGAATATTTATTAATATGAATAAGACAAAAGCTAGGTATCAGTCCATATTTGCTGTCTTCAAAAGGACTAAAACAAAAACTTTAAAATTAAAAATATATTCAAATTCATAAAACTAAGTAACTCTAAAAGAAAGTTGAATAACCAGCTTGTCAAATGATGTTCTCTCAGAGTGGGTAGCATTTCCATTTTGGAAGCTATTAAGTTTTAAAACTGCTCTAAGAATGTTAGGGCACTCTGTAAATATACCCTTTGTTAAGTATATTTGATGTCCCAATTAAATTATGTAAACAAATTAGTAGACTTCACTTTTAATTTTTCATTCCTTGAACAAATATGTATTAAGTGACAACCTTGTGAAACCTGTGTTAGGAAATGATAGCCTACTTGATGAGCCCACTCTGCATCTGTCACCTGCACTGCCAGGTGCACACAGAGCCCTGCGATCTCTGGCCACAGAGCGTTTTGGCCAGAGTCAACATCAACATTGGAAAGACTGCAGAGGAAAGCTGTGCACGACTGAGAAGACAGTGGCCCCCTCCGGATCACCATTACTCACAAGCCTCCTCCCACGCAGTCAGCAGGACCAGTCCCGCCACCCGTGTTGCTTCCCTGTTCCCTCACAGCCTGTATCCTCACTTGCTCCGGACTGATGATTAATGAGACCATGACCCCTTTATAATAAAATCATTGCCGCTCTACCCTGTCACTCTCTCTCCCCGCTTATCATTCATGGTTTTTTTCCATAGCGCTTATTTAAGCATATATTTGTTTATTTGTTCATTACCTTGATTGTATACACACATGAGAATGTAAGCTCCATGATAGCAGGAACTTTGTCGTTCATCAATATATCCCCAGCACCAGAATCGTGTGTGAAACATAGTAGGTGCTTAGTTAATATTTGTTGGATGGGTACATGAAAAACTGAATGAAGAAGTAACCAAACTTCCCCACTACTGATTGTCTTAACTGTTTCTCCTCCAGTTTCCAGAGTCACCACACCATTTAGATTTCAAGTTTGCTCTCGTTTTTCTAGCTATGATAGTCCTTTTTCTCAGTAAGAATTTGGTGTCCCACCCTGGGTTTATTGCCTCCCACAGCTTTGGGGAAACATTTGCATAACACTGCTTAGCTCCCTTCAGTAACACAGGGCTGGAGCTTGCCTTTTACCCCCGAAGTGGACTGTAGCCAGTATGGGTGCATGAATGAAATGTTGCTCTACCATAGTGACTTCATAAAGGAGCTGCATTTGAGAAGAAGGCATAATCAGTCAATCAATCAAGCAGCACTAGAAAGTCAATAAATGAAGTCACTACCTTCAGTAAGTGTACAAGTCAAATAGGCAAGATAGAGTCTAGAAGGGGGAAGAGTAAAGAATCCCATCTAAGGGTGGGAAAGTGGGTACATCCATATGAATGTTGATAGGAGTGATTTAAATTACTATGTTTCTAAATGGCAATTTAGGAAGAGCTATTAAGACAAAACAGATTCCTACCCTTTCACTGGCATGCAACCTCTAGACATTTGTTCTATAAAAACTCTCCTGTAAACTGGAAACATTCCAAGTGCTCATCAGTATGGAGATGCCTTAATTATGACACCACCTAATGGTGCAATCATTTAAAAAAAAATAGAGACATGTTTGTATTATAGTTACATTAAAGGGAATGAGGAAAATGTGTGATCTTGTTACTGAGTTTCTAACAATGTTCTAGACACTAGGGATAACAGTGAGTAATATTCACAATGTTCCTCTCCTCCTAGAGATGAAATTCTAATTGGGGAAACAAATAATAGAAGTTTAATGCAGAGCAGCGCTATAAAGAAATACCAAGCATGGCAAGGAGATGGAAAATGATAAGGATGAGAAAAAGCCTCTCTGAGGGGGTGACATTTGCACAGAGACCTGAACAAAGTGAGGAAACAAGGCAAGAAATTCAGAAGGGAAAGACAGGAAGGCAGGCCCTGAAGCAGCATGCTTGGAGTGTTCGAGAAAATTCAGGAAGACCATGCAACGGGAGAGCAAGGACAGGAAGACAGGCAGCGCGTGAGATCTGAGAGGAGGCCGGGAGCATTTTACGAGCCATAGTAACAATTTTGGCTTTTCTTTTAGTTTTGATGATAAACCGGCACAAGATCTTGAGCAAGGGAATGACATATTCAGATTTATGTTTTTAAGGAACTGCCATGGCTCTTATGTAGAGAATATTCATCACTGAGTCCATATAGCATAATCAATTTTTTTTTTAGTTAGGCAAAGTACAAAAGGATTGCAGTGACCAAATAGGAGAGAAAAACAGCAGTCTTTCCTATGGTTAATCTAGGAATGTTTGGGGGCACCTACTTCACAAAAGTTTTATGGGGGTTGGAGCCTTTCTGTGTTTATACACATACATAGATGCATACAGAGCATATATTAATGGGTATTAAAGGCTGCTGTATGAAAAATTGAAAGAAAATCAGAAATGTGTATCAAATGTGTAGATGTTAAAACTGGGGCGGGTATTAAAAGTCTAAGTATTTGTCTAACACTTTGATACTGTTCTAATCCGATAAGTGTTTTAGAATTTTATTTCCATGGTATGAGTAGAATGCCGGTTAGTGTGTCTCAAAGTGGCTTGAGGAGGGTTGCTCTGAACTTAGAATTTGTCAAGAAAATGATCGGTCATTATAATTCAAGATGCAAAAAGAGACTCACACCCAAAACTGCCAGTCAGAAGTCATGCAGCTGAGGTGACAAGCCATGAGAGAGCCGAAAGGCTTCGAGTTAAGATAATACCTGTCCTATGGAGCATAGGTATGCTCTGTGCCATCTCAAATGAGCCTGTGTATGGTCAAGTGTTTCAAAAAGCATTAAATGAAATACTACCATTTCTCTTTATGGGATTATTGATAAAATGGTCAAAACTGTGCTATTTTCCATGTCTGGTTCCCTGCGCATCTCCTCCTTTAAAGGACAAGGCCCAATCATTAGGTCTGTTCCCATACATTTGGAACACTCCAGACTGAGGAAAGATCTTTTAGGTTCTTTGGCCTCGTCTTTCCACATAATGCCGTTCAGTGCCAAATCCCGCTTTTCACTGCAGTGGTCACTTCAGCAGCAATATTACAATGAGCTCATTTTGGTTCACTGAGGTTCAGGCCGTCTCTGGGCCTGGGGCAGTGGTCTGCCCTCCACGACTACCCTCTTGGCCAAAGCATATGTTGGCAAAGAGATGTAGCTAACCAGATCATTCTCTTAGACTCTCTTTTTCTGAGTAAACTTTTAATTATATGCATCATTGTTTTATTTGCAGAATCAGTCAGTATTTGGGGAGAGATGGTCTAAACAAAACTTAGAGTTTCTTTTCCTCTCTCTTGTCAGAGTCAGGCCACAAGAAGTTAAAAAGCACCATCCAGAGAAGCACAGAAACAGGAATGGCAGCCGAAATGAGGAAGATGGTAAGGCAGCCAAGTCGAGAGTCTACTGACGGCAGCATCAACAGTTACAGCTCCGAGGGAAAGTAAGTGATGTCAGCACCTCTGTTTGGCTTTAGACCACCAGTTGTGTGGTCAAAGGTAAAAATAACAGCTGCCAGCGGTTTCAGTGGAGCTTCTCTACTTAACTAGGGGTTCAACCCTCCATGTTTTAAACAGCCTTACCTATTATGATATGTATACAGGGACACTCTGCTGCACCTGGTCACTCAGACTTTTCAAAGGTATGAAGAAAAGCTGAGTTAACATGAATAAACCGGTCTCCATCATCCAGAAAACTCACAATAGTCCCTTCCTGGATGTTTACTGTAGAAATGCTACATTTAATGGGTTATTTCATGTGGGAAAACTCATTATCTGGTCCAGTCACCAAAATCTGAATTGAAATTTAGAATTGAGAACTGATTTCCCATATTCCTCCTTCTCTCCAAACTATTTTTTTGTTTCTGAGTTGTTGGAAGTCTAACACTCTGATAATAAGCAATTATAATTTTTTTGTCTTTAAAACACCACTCATTTTTATCTTAGGAAAAAAAAAAAACCAGAATTTATCTTCCTCATTACTTTTCTTGTTAAAGAGTTTTAGTTAATTAATCTTAAAATATATCTTAAAATCTTAAAAATATATAACTAGATTTGTGTTTTGCTTACATGCTTTTACATATAGATCTCGCAAAAAAGAAAATACCTGCATTTTTCTACGCTTGAGAATTTTTCTGATAAAACCAAACTTTTACTGAGGTGATAGATCTTATAATTAAGAAATTATTAGTCTGCACTGGATTACTTGGGGATTGATCATGTACAAATTTTCTATAATTATTCACTTACTGCCATTCAGAAATCTCATTTACCAATCTAATAGTAATAAATTATTACTATATTATTATTATTATATTAATAATATAAATTATTACTATAGTAAATTATTACTATATTTACTCTACTGGCATTTTTTAAATTTTGCTCGGAAGATGAAATAAAATTATGCCAAGTTAATGTTCATGACATGCTTTCCTATTCCTGAAACTAGTGTTTATTTGATCAAATGATTTGTATGTATGCTCCCAGTAAGATATAGCTAAGAGCAAACATCAGCAGGAATGAAAGTTACAGAGATGAACTTGCTGACAAATGCCACTATTTGATGAAGTGTTATAATGTAATGTGCAAATGAAAGACAGGAGACATTATTTTCTGATATAAAACTAATAAATAATATTTACCTCCACTGTGGATAAGCCACTTAGGCTCTTACAGATTGATTTTCATAGTCTCCGAATGCAATCAAATGTGCCCTATCTATTCCCTTGATTATGAGGAAATAATACGTGAAAAAGCACATTGGAAACAATCCCTATAGAAATGTGTTTATTGAAAAATGCTCACTGAGGTCCCGCTACATAGCAAGCATGGTGCTTGTTGCCCAGGATACATCAGTAAACAAGAAGAGCACACTCACTGTCTGCTGGAGCTTCCAGCCCCGGGAGTTCAGGCAGTTGGGGTGGAGTAAGAAATGGACAGCGCCTGGGTGGCTCAGCTGGTTAAGTGCCTACCTTCTTCTCAGGTTGTGATCTCTGGGTCCTGGGATTGAGCCCCGCATCAGGCTCCCTGCTCGTCGGGGAGTCTGCTTCTCCCTCTCCCACTCCCACTGCTTGTGCTCTCTCTCTCTCACATAAACAAATAAAGTCTTTAAAAAAAAAATGCTTTATTTTGAAGAAAAAAGAAATGGGCATAGTCTAATCAATTCTCTCCCATTTGAACTGAATGAAAATCTCAGATAATATAAAAATGTAGTTCATTAAAAAATGAATAAATGAAACATTTTTACCTGTAAATAAGAATTTGTACTTTGCTATAACATATATTGAAGACATTATCAGGCACATTTTGAATTTAGCATTAATGTTACTGAATGTTCATGAACAATTATTTATGTAAAATTCATGATATAAAAATTAGTATCTCATATTTTATGTCAACAATATATTTATGTAGGTATTTGTATTTGTAAATGTCCAGAAAACTTCATATATTAAAAACTATAAGACACCCTCCTGAATAGAACATCAGCTCTTAACTTGAGAGTTTATTTCGACCTTTTCTCAGTCAGTGCTGAACTTCACATACTTGGTTCAGAGGCAGTGAATGCCAAGAGTCTATGTAAACTGCCTCATGTTTATGATTCGTGATCAGAATTAGTAGTCAAATGGAAATTAATAAAAGGAATTCTAGGAGATCTAATGTTTTTATTTTTATCCTTTTGCTAATAGCTTAATATTTCCTGGAGTACGACTAGGAGCAGACAGTCAATTCAGTGATTTTCTTGATGGACTGGGACCAGCTCAGCTTGTTGGCCGCCAAACACTTGCCACCCCTGCAATGGGTAAGAACCATTTTTCCCACAGGAAAACTGATGTTTCATGACCGACAAGGTCATTTAAAGTATCATAATAGTAATATAAGTAAGAAGCAACATTTGAGCAAGGGTATTGCTGGCTTCAAATGACTATTCTAATTTCTGATGCATGTTTCTAATTTGAGACATGATGTGAAATGAATATAAAGTTAGTCATAAATCTTTGAACTGTCAGAAAACTTTGTCAACATAGAGAGTCCACAACAGACCCAAATGTAAGATGAGGATAGCATTTCACAGCATAGAAAGATGATGGGTTATTCAGTAAAGAATGTTGGCAAAACTAAACAAACAAAAAAGATTAATGAAATTGCCTCCCTACTTCAGAACCTATAAATATATTTTATACTCAATTATAAAAGAGAACATGGGTGGAGAAAGACACTAGAAAATACTAAAAAATACTTGATGTTTCTTTGCTCTTGGAATGGGGAAAAATCTTTCAAAGGATCAAACCAAAGATAGATAAACTGAAAACTTCTACTAGCAAGATACACCCTAAATTAAGTTAAAAGGAAAATGATGAAAGGAGAAAATGACATGTAGCATGTACAATAGCTATTCCCCTGAAGGACATGAGATTCCATGGAATTCTCAGCAAAATGCATAAAAATAGGTCACCACAAAGGCACATCATCATGGACTCTCACAACACCAGAGATCGGAAAATCCTCTATTTTCTAAGAGGAAAAATAATTCTATACAGAATTATCAAAAGTCAGATTCCCATCAAAAGGCAGATTCCTCAATAATAATACGGGGATCCAGACGACTACTGTGTATTACCTTAAAAATTCCAAGTAACAGTTGATTTCCAACGTAGAGTACCACAGCCAGTTGAATTATCAGGTAAGTTTCAGGCTGGAATAAAAAATAACATACTGACAAAGGAAGGTCTCGGAATATTTTCCTCATACACAACATTGCTCAGAAAGTGACTAGAGGATATACCTCAATAAAATGAACTAAGTGAACTTAAAAATATAGGAACTAAAAAAGGAAAAAAAGATCCAGTAAATAAATGCTTTAACACAAGAGAGAAATGGTTGGGATACCCAAGACAATAGTGAGGAAAAATCTGAAGATAACAGCTGCAGCAAGCTTCAAAAGCAATTTGCACTAGGTGTTGTACACAGCTGATGAATTGTTGAGCTCTACATCTAAGTCTAATGATGTACTATATGTTGGCTAATTGAATTTAAGTAAAATTAAAATAAAAATAAATTAATTAATTAAATAAAATTTTGTCCAAATTGCCAGAATCCATAAAATAAAATTACAGAATACCTAATGTGTTTGATTTTTTGGAAGAGGTCAACAAGCAGGAGAGAAAAAGGGGTTGAATATATACATAAAAATGTATGCAGATGCTTTTTAAAAAGACACTTATTTAGTATAGGAAAAAGGAAGAGCTGTCCAAGAAACGAGACGTAAGCACAGTATTCTAGTTCATTCATTTCTAAGTAATGTTACATAATCATAATTATAGAGTCCAATATTGGGATAACAGTTAAGTGTCAAGCATATGGCAGCGGTAGGAATACAGTGAGAGAAAATGAAGTTAGAAGTCAATTAATAATATCTAAAACTGAAAAATATAGAAAAATACCTTATATGTATAGTATTTAGAAATAGGGAGGTAGATGCCAAATAGTACAAAATAAATCAGATAAAAATATTGAAAATCTTGAAAGCAGTGACCTTTGGAAGGCAAGAAGTTGAGAAAGATAATGGGACTCTTTTTTACTAATAAGAAGACTTATAGAACAGTTTTATTTTTTAACTAAAATAAAATAAAAACAAAAGAGAAGTCTGGGAGCTGAGGTCTAAAACAGAGTTATAAAACTAATGAACAATCCAGAGCCACAAAGTTGATCAACTGACCTGTCAAATAAAGAGAATTCACAACTGAGAAAATGGAGAGAATTTAACTAAGAAAAAAATTAGAAATAATTACATTTAGCATTTTCAGAAACTAATTATCATATCAATCAGAAAACGATGAGCACTTTAGTAAAAATGGCCAAAGGACATGAACAGGCAAAATGTAAACGGATACAAACTGAAAATATTTAGAGATATGTCTGTTAATATGCAAATTATCACTTTTTAACCATCCAATTGGTAAAAATTAGACATACTCCTAATACCCCTATTAGTGGGTGTGGAAAATGGAAGGATAGATACTTCTGGTGGTAGTGCCAATGGGCACAAGCTTTCTGAAGGGTACATAGCAATATGCATGGAATTTTTGATTGTCCATTTAACTAGACCCAATAATTTAAAATCTGTGCAAAAATTCTGTATAAAGCTGTTCATTGCAATATTATTTGTAGTAACGACAACATAGATAACTTGTATTTCCATCAACAGGGATCTGGTTGAGGTAATGACATGACCATTCACTGGTCCCTACGGTCAATGAATTGAGGATGTATGGTCACGATAGAGATAGATGAGAGATAGAAAGATAGATAAGAAGGAATAAAGGGAGAAAAGGAGTTAAAGAAAAAGTACTTATGAGGTTTCTAGGGATATTCACCAAAACATTAATAGTGGTTTTTTCTAGGTAACAGAAATACAGATAATTATACTTTTACTAAGTATTATACACTAGATTATATAAAGGATAAGAAACCCTACTAGACTAAAAGAGTAACTAAAATACTTCAGTTTTGTTGTTATTAAGTGATTTATAAAGTAATATAGGACTCTCATAACATGGATTAGTACCAGAAAAATGAAGGAAAACATTTCAAAACCTGATTTGGAGGCAGGGGGAAAAATGTAGAAGCAGGGAGCTCTAAATGGGAGGGGTTTTATCAAAATCATGACGATCACAATCTGGAGAATGTCGTGTACCTCTATTTTTTTTTTTTTTTAACTGTGTGTAACTGCAAAGAAGCTGAGACATTTGCTTCCTTTCCACTTGCAGGTGACATTCAAATTGGAATGGAGGATAAAAAGGGTCAGTTAGAGGTTGAAGTTATTAGAGCACGAAGTCTCACGCAAAAACCTGGGTCCAAGTCCACACCCGGTAAGGAAAGGCGGTATTGAGTTTGGACAGGAGACTCTGACATAAGCAAAACAATCAAAATATTTGCTGCATTTGAATTCTGTGTTCTCCATTTTGCATCATCTGACTGATTAAAAAGGCAGCTTTTCTGTATTCTTTGATTCTATAAAAATGGATCTGGGTTTTCCTTGTACAATTATTCTGTCAGAAAGTATAAGGAAGAGTATTATTATTATTTTTTAAAGATTTTATTTATTTCTGTGGCAGAGACAGATCACAAGTAGGCAGAGAGGCAGGCAGAGAGAGAGGAGGAAGCAGGATCCCTGCCGAGCAGAGAGCCTGATGTGGGGCTCAATCCCAGGACCCTGAGATCATGACCTGAGCCGAAGGCAGAGGCTTTAACCCACTGAGCCACCCAGGCACCCCGAAGAGTATTATTAAATTAAGAAAAGTTTAGCTATGATTGTTTCTTAGCGTGTGTTGGTTATTTTTTTTCTCCACATTTACAAATGGAATTTTTTTTTTTCAGTTTTAAGCATAAAAAGGAAACAATGAGCTTTCAGTTATATACCTGAATCGTGATGCCAGCTGTACCCCAGATCAGTCAGTCTTAGATTAACTTGGCAGAACTTTACTGGGAATGATGAAAATGCCAGTTGTGGTAACATTAAGAGTCTTAAGAAAGAGAATTTATGGAGCACCGGAAATTTGAAATGATTTAAACAGTCAACAGGAAACTTTTCACTAAGCATCTCTAATTCTCTAATAAGACATTCTCTAATCAAATCAATTTCACTTGAAGGATTAACTTCTTATATGTTAAATATTACTTTGTTCAGCTCCATACGTCAAAGTGTATCTTTTGGAAAACGGGGCCTGTATAGCCAAGAAGAAGACAAGAATTGCACGAAAAACCCTTGATCCTTTGTATCAACAGTCCCTGGTGTTTGACGAAAGCCCACAGGGTAAAGTTCTTCAGGTCAGTAACAGTGTGACTGTTTACATAGTAATGTCCACATTATTCATATAAACACTAAAGAGGTGGTCAAACATGAAGAGAATAGATTTCAGGGAGGAGAAATGTGACATCTTTGAGTAGAAAAAAATAGATTGTTAATTTACAATACAAACAATATGTAGTATTGAAAATATCTGATGGATCTAAGGGAAGACATAATTTTTATTTTCTCTCCCTTCTTTTTTGTCCTCTCTCCATCACCTCCTTCTGCTTTTGCCCTGCCTCCCATATCCCCTCTTCTCGATAAGTAAGTTGGTAGGTAGGATGGTAGATAGGTAGATAATCAAGACCAATGATGCTAATGGTTTATTGAGCATTACTGTGTGCCGGACATGGGATACAAAGAGGAAGGAAGGAAGGAAAAAGCGAATATTCAGGACTGGTGAATGTCAGATACATTGTTAAGTAACTGCATACATTAATTACTTCTTTCTTTTTTTTTTTTAAATTTATTTATTTGACAGAGAGAGATCACAAGTAGACAGAGAGGCAGGCAGAGAGACAGGGGGAGCCAGGCTCCCCGCTGTCAGAGAGCCTGATGTAGGTAGGGGCTCGATCCCAGGACCCTGGGATCATGACTTGAGCCGAAGGCAGAGGCTTTAACCACTGAGCCACCCAGGCGCCCCCATTACTTCTTTTTTTAAAGATATATTTATTTTAGAGAGAGCACGTGGTTGGGGAGGGGGAGCAGAGGGAGAGAGAATCCCAAAAAGACTACATGCTGAGCACAGAGCCCAACTCAGGGCTCCATCTCATAACCCCAAGACCAGGGGTCAGATGGTCAACCGACTGCACCACCCGGACACTCCATTACATTACTTCTTTTAAACATTTTAACTATCATGTGCCTAAAATATCATAATCCGCATTTGAAAGATTATGTATGAGGATCACAGAGATTAAATAATTTGGCAAAATTACTCAGTAAATTGAAAAGGCATGGTTCGCCACTCCTGCCTGTATAAGCGGGTGAACGAGTTCAGTTGAGAACCTTCACAGATGACCAGAAGAGTGGAAAACAGAATTTAGGAGGAGGAATAAGTGTAATCTGACTCCAGTGACTCAGATGACTGAATAAGTCATCTGACTCCGGTAGGAGCTGACCCAGATTGTACTGCCTGTAAACTCTCTGACTTCTTAATCATCTGATCAAATCAGGATTGTCACACAAATTTTCAAAAAGCAATGACTTACAATTATTTTTCAACCTGTCCCTTCACTACCAAATACATAATATAAAAGAACTGTAATGCACATTCTCATTCTTTATACATAGTCCATCGTATACACACTCCACTGGACATTGAATTATATGTTGTTTTGCCCGGCTAATTTGCACAAATTTTAATTTCTATATCTCTCTGGCCTTCACATCATTACTAGATAGTAGTTACTCAAGAAGGTATTGAATTTGTATATTTATTTCTTTAACATGTTTATGTAGCTAAGACCCCTCATTGACTAGGGAAACATTACTTGAATTCTATCAAATCTAAGTTATTGGGCAGTGTCTCTTTGAGCACCTTATTGTTAGTATCTTTCTGTCTGTTCTACCTTCTTGGTATCAGTTACATTCATTTCCTCTGCTTCCCTGACTGGCCCACTTTGACAGAAGAGTTGCTTTCAACTCTGCAAATGTGAAAGAAAGTGACATTCAAGTTTCATTGCGTTTTTCTGTCTCACAGGTGATAGTCTGGGGAGACTACGGCAGAATGGACCATAAATGCTTTATGGGTGTGGCTCAAATCTTGTTGGAAGAACTCGATCTATCCAGTATGGTAATCGGATGGTACAAGCTGTTCCCACCATCATCCCTGGTGGATCCCACACTCACTCCCCTAACCCGCCGGGCTTCCCAGTCATCTCTGGAAAGTTCAACTGGGCCTCCCTGCATCCGCTCATAGTGAACTCATACCAGAGTCATTCCAGTGAAACTCTACCTTTCAGGATAATAATCTGAACCAGATATTTCATGATCAAAAGCATTGTTGGAGACAGACAATCAACTTGTGTTTTGCCTGTAGTAGTTTTTCAATAATATGTCCCACTTGTTGTTTAAAACCTGGCTTCATATGACAGAACAAGGCAGTCTATCAAATTACAGTAAGAGTCAACATGCTAGTGAGAGTCACTGATGCTTCTGACAAACAGAAAAAGAGTAAACTTCAAATCCAGACACACACGCGCGCGCACACACACACACACACACACACACACAGAGGCATGCACACACCCCAAACTGAACAAACTGGAAACTCTCACTCTGAAAAGTTGTATTTTACATGTTTCTGCACAGACCACAAGCAGTGTTATTTCCCTGGTGTTTGAGAAGTTTTGTTCTTCTGTGTGTTTTATTTGTGTGCTATTTGTTGGGTTTTGGTTTCTTGATTTATTTTTCACTGTATTTGTTATTTCCACTTGTTTTTGGATGTCATGACAGGCCTCATGATGCTTACAAAGACCCTTCCTTTCTTTCCTGAAAAGCACCAAAAAAGGGCTGAAACAGTCTCTGTGGCATCTCCCCAAAGTGTTCAACATCTAGGCAAGATGAGGCCAATGAAGGGTTTCGCTGGCTTTCATTTTAGAATCCTTCAGTCTTGTGTGTGGAAATCCAGAATACAAAAAGTTATATTCTAAAACAAATAATCACAGAACCACTCTTCTTAAATGAAAAATAATCTGTGTTCTAAAAAGTTAATTTATTTTTATCATTGTCTTTTATGGAAGACTTTTAAAGAAGTCAATCTGCAACTAATGCTGGGAATTAAAACTAACTGCATAACTGTACTTTGGGAAACACTCCTTGTAATAACTTTTTCTTCCTGATATCTCCCCAAAAGAGTATATGCTCATATGTTTAAATCATACTTTTGACTTCCCAGAATGGTGACTAGAAACAGATTTGAGCCTAAGACACTTTCAGCTATGCCCAGGCTTCTCAGCCATGTCTCAGTGTGGACACACCCATCTGCCCTGGAAAGAGCATGGTATGAGCTGTCCAGTATTCCACTGGAAATTCCAGTTGAAATATTCTGCACTAAAGTAATGTTTTTATCCAATTTTAGTTTACATTTCTTTGAGATTGATGCAAGCACAAAGCTTGATTTTTTAATGCAAAGTATCTTACTTTGGGGGTGGGGAATAAAACAAAGTCAAATTTCAACTTGTAGTTTCTTCATTTGAGTTTTTCTTGGCCTTGAATTTCCCTTGTGACATTCTGTATACGTGCTACAAACTGCAGACTCTGCAGGTGCATTGATATGTTCTCCCTCCTTTTATGAGTCATTCAATTTTTGTGATCACACAAATAGAGCAGCATGACTTGGAACTGTTCAAAGCTGCATGCACATTTTGTAAAAAATAAATAAATAAATAAAATAAAATTTAAAAAAATTAAAAAGAGAAAAAATGGAAAAAAAAAACACAAAAGATTATTTAATAATGTATGTTAGTTCCACATTAGGCCAGCTTGTATGTTGCATGTACTTGTACAGTTTGCTCGTTAATTACTATAATGAAATAACCAAGAAATCTAAGCCATTCATTTTTGTTATAGACATTTTGCAGATTTTAGCCAGACTCTGTCTGTGAGTTTGGGGTGAAATGTCTATAGATGGACTTTATTTTTTACCCTCTGGAAAACGTGATGTAGTATGGACCAAATTCCTTCTAATTAATATTTTGGTGTAGATTCCTACCGTGGGGCTGTACCACATGTAGACACTGTGTACACACTAGGTTTTAATCCATAGACATACTGCCTGCACCAAGTGAATTATTTATTATTATTTACACATGCCAGATTTATCTGCCCGTCATTCCACAGGGCACAGACTGACCACTCCTCACCATGCTGAGCAGGAAGAACTGGAGCATTGGTGCACTTCTACTAGATTCCGTTCTGTCTTAGTGGCCAACAATCAACTGATTATAATTGGATAGTATCTTTCTATTTTGACCACTTGTCTTAACACTCCCCTGTGCTTTTAAAATGAACAACTCATGTATGTAAACATGTTTAATAAAATTTACTTTTCATGTCAGTTGGCAGCCATCCGTGTTCTATGTTTTGCCAGATTTCCATTGCGGGTTCTATGGTGCAAAAATGGGAGCCAGATCGTGGGAAAGGGAGAGTGGGGTTTGTTGTCTGCTGTGGGCGTTTGAGTTGACTTGTCACTGCACTATATATGTCTTCATCTATGCCCAAAGGGTACTTTGCATCACATACAAGTTTTCACTTTGTCAGCCTGTCTAAGTGAGCACATGACTATACTTCTGAAAAGTGGCATTATTAAAAACAATAAATCTCAGTAAGAATCAAATGGAAGGTTGTTTTTCTGCTGCTGTTTGAGTGTGCTAATAAAAGAGACAACTCTCTTGTGCAATTGCCAAATCATTTCCAGTTATGTGACATAGCAGAATGTTAACTCCTGCGCCTCTCATTAAAGCACCTGGTACCTCTTTCCATCTTTCCTTGAACCCCTGACTGATTTGTAGATCTTTGCCTTAGATTAGGCCAACTGAATAAACCAAGCAATCCATTAAAATATCTCCAGAAGATTTTAGGGAGTAAATATATCTTCAAAAATAGTAGATGCGTCTTTATAAATAATATGTTAAAAGAAAAGTTATTCACTTCTTAATTTAATGACTCTTCTTATTCTCCAAAAGTGTGTTCATGTATCTCATAATCATCACCCTCACAAAATACTTGGTAAGCAATAATTTCATATTGCAGTTTTATTTGTAGTAAAACAACTGTTGGGATCTAGTCTCGACCTTTTAAAAGCCCTTAATATTTTTATAGACCATACTGGCTTTGACTTAAAGCAAAATAAATACAACTAAATTAATATCAAATTTGAGACAATTAAACAATGTGAAACATGTCACCACATTAGTTGTTTGAAGTTTTTTAAACAGTTGACTGAATTTTACCCTATTGAGTCAATCAGTTGTTTGGTCTACAAGACGTGAAATTATCTGTTAGGTTGGGTCGAGAAGACAAACACAACAGATCAGTTCAGTTTACAACAAGCTGTCAGAGCTAAGCTGCTTAATGCACATAACTGGCGGGGGTGGGGGGAGGTGGGGCAAGTCTGTCTTAAAAATAGGAGGCAACTAAATACAGCCTTAAAATTCTTTGTCTAGACAGAGACAGAAAAGCAGGAATCCCTCTTCAAATCAGGTAAGTCTTCCTGGCATGATGGCTTCAGGGTCTACAGTGGTGGAGAGGACGTAATGGCAGGAAAAGCAGTTGTGCTGTCTTCATGGTTTCTTGCGGACTCTGACAACTTAATATCCGGAAATCCGGGGCGCCTGGGTGGCTCAGTGGGTTAAGCCACTGCCTTCGGCTCAGATCATGATCTCGGGGTCCTGGGATCGAGTCCCGCATCGGGCTCTCTGCTCAGCAGGGAGCCTGCTTCTCTCTCTCTCTGCCTGCCTCTCTGCCTACTTGTGATCTGTTTGTCAAATAAATAAATAAAATAAAATAAAAAAATATCCGGAAATCCTAGCCTCAGATACATGATTTGATCATTCTTAGCTAATATTATTAAGGGCTTGGTTGGGTACTAGATGTTCTGTTATTTACTTGGAATGTAAAAATCAAAACAAAACAAAATTGACCTGTCTTAAAGGAGCTCTTTGTCTACTGAGAGAGATCATGACATAAATAATCACAGCAATGTATTTTGATTTGTGTACAAAGGACTACGGAATTACCTTAGATTCTCACAATGACCCTAAGAGTTAAGAACTCTAATAATCCTATTTCACACAAAGGATCTGCAGCTGGAGAAGCTAAATAACAAGCCAAAGGTCACAGCACTGGTTAGTGATGAAGCTGGGATGTGAACTAAAGTCTGACTCCAGAGCCCGCCCTGCTAAACACTTTGCATCCTCCATTATGCCTGACAGTTGAGCCAGACTCTTCAAGAATGAAGAGTCCATCAGATGGGAAAGAAGGGAAACACTCTAGCCAAACCACTCTGCCTCAACGCAACTGCCAGCCAGTTCCAAGAACTTTTGCCATGAGCATCTTTCCTGTAGGTATCTTGCCCACAAGTATTTTTGCCCCAAACATTCTCACACATAACTCATTGGCTATCAAGCGATTTTGCCCTATAAGATAAAAAACAAACAAAAAACTGGTTGACGATTTGACTTGACAGTTTGCTGGCTTCATCAACTGGTTGACAGTTTAGTTTCATTTCTCCATTGACACAGTATTCCCATTTTAAACTATGTTAATCTTAGCTCTCATAGTGGTCTACAGAGTGCTGCAGAGTTTTGAACCCATAGAACTTTGGGACGTCTATCAACAGAAGTGACACTATGTCAACAACAATATGCTGAAAACAAAAGTGTAGAGGGCTTTCATTAAGCAATACAAAACTCAGTTACAGATAAGCATCCTAGTGTTTGGAAACTGATAAGCTCGCTTAACAAAGGAAGATTTAGCAAAAAAAAAAAAAAAGACAAATCAACAAGCAGAATGAATAACTTCAGAAACAAGTATTTAGGTAGTCCACAAAATACAATCTATTATTTGCTCAGCATTGCCATGAATCTACATACATTTTAAATGCATTCAAATGTTTTGTATTTCATAATAAAGCCTTTTTAATTTTGTTCATTTTTTCATGTCTCATTCTGTCCTTTTTAATAAATTTTATTCATTAAAGTTTTATTCATTCTTTTATTTTTTTGTGATTTTTATCTTTTACAACCAATTAGCTGTGTGGCAAAAATGCTTGTGGCAAAGATGTCTGCAGCAAAGATGCTTATATGGAAAATACCCGACACGTTACCAGCTAATAAGGTCTCCTGTTGCTTGTCTCTAATGCTCTGCCATTACCATGGGAGGTGGGGGAATAGGGAAAGGAGGCAGTCAAACCCTTCTCCACCTGCTGAGCTCTCTTTTTAAGACTTTTGCCCTATAACTCTCTCCTATTCCTCAGTCTTCCTGTGACTGCACTCACCATATGCATTATTAAACTTCTAGAATATATCATATCAGCTCTCAGAAAGAGTATTAATAAAGAAGATAGAACAAAATTGTCCTTAGCCAAACCTCACACTTATCCTTTGGCTCCGAGATAAAATTGTCTTCTGAGTTCCTCTACCTGACTCCTTGTCCCTAGTCCCAATGCATAGTGCCCCTCAATTCTGCATCAGTCACAAAAATCTGCAACTTGGGGTTGAATTGATCATCCCTGAATCCCAGCCCCATGTAGCATGTCAGTCCTTCCAGTCAATCCATATACCCTCTTAAGTTATTTGCTCCCAAAAATAGATTCCATGACTCCTTATCTATGTGTAGAGTCCCTTCTCCTCAGAGGAGCTCAGAAATTACCAGGCCTTACACAGCTCCTACACCCTACCCCCCACCCTAGTTCCTCAGGTACCTCTCAAGAAGACACAACATCTGCAAGTCTTCACAACTTTACACAGGTATAAAGCAAACATGGTCAATATCAAGGCCCTTGCATGACGCTTTTATTAGCTGGTCTCATACAGGTTATTCTGAACTCATAGCTTGGGACAAAGTCTTACAAGCTGCTTTTGTTGTTGTTGTTCTTTTTTTCCCTTTTTTCTTTTTTAAATTGCCAAAAAGAGATGCTCTAGGGTCACTACTTCCAATAGCTGCTAAAACTTTTTCCTTTGTCCCATTAGCTACCCAAATGAGCAGTGTTACACCCCCACACACATCCCACCATGGGGGATCCCATGAGTATATATGTGATGACCTCTGATAACATGGGTCAGGTCTTCACTACTAATTGAGCTCTTCCTAATTAGATAGACCTTCCAGTTTATCCCTCCATTTGGTCTCTTCTGTCTTGGCTCCAATAACTCACTTAGTGCTCATTCATAACCCCCAAGATATGGTTGCCAGATCAATACAGACTACCCAGATGAATTTCATATAAAAAAATGAAAAATTTCATATAAAAAATGTTATATTTCATATAAAAAAATACTTGTGGGCAAGATACCTACAGGAAATTAAAAAAATTTTTCACATAAAATAGTTAAGCATGCTTTTAAAATTAGTTCTTTTTATCAGAAATTCAAATTTAATTTGGTATCCTATATTTTTATTTGCCAAAACTGACAACCTTACCCCTATCGCCATCTGGTCTGTGCACTCCCACCACTCTGCTGATATGCTCCCCTTAAATGATATCTAGCCACAGACAAATTCCAACAGTCTTTTCACAGCATAGTTATCGGCCCTCTCTGCATCTACTATTGAAGATTTCCTTCTTGGAAGTTTTTCTCTCCTCTTCTCATGGTCCCAGTTTGCCAACTTGAAGGCATGATTTTGTTCCCAATTCTTTACTCTTTCTGAAAGGATGATACCTCCTCAGACCCATTGCCACGTTGGTTGGCAGTGCACCTCGCCACAGAAGAGGCTGAGAATATATATATCTCCCACTGACTTTGGGTTTGGCCAAATGACTTGCTTCTGTATTAGTTATCTCGTTAGTGGATATGACATAAGCAGAGACCGTTCTCCGTGGCAAGGGCTTTCTGCAGGTAGGGGCTACTCATTCAACCTGCTCCTTGAATAAAAGACACGTGTAAGAGACCTGAACCCAACTTCCGGGCTGAAACAGGGCTGCCCAGCTGACCTCCAGATCTGTGGACTTCAAATAAACAATTACAAGGTCAATTAGGTTAATGAGAGGTTAAATATCAAAAAGTTACATTAAGAGCTGAATTAATAAAACCATACTATAGAACGTATCTGTTAAATGGAATAACATTACCCTCTTCGTAGCATTACTTTGAAGATTAAGGTAAGTAGCAAATATTGAATTCTTAGGATAAAATCTGAATTCATAGTAAATACCCCATAAATGTTAGCTATTATAACTGTTCTGCATCAAATACTAATATCCATCAAAGTTAACGGTATGAAGACTGTACATGAACATAGAATCCTTGGGCAAATCAATAAGTGCTTGCTTATTTATTCAACCCACCAGTACTGCTGGAATGTTCCTTCCCTCTACCATCAGATAAGACTAGTAGAATTTTTTTTTTTTTCCCACTTGGGCCACAGAAGTGCTAACTTCCGTGGCCCATACCGCACCTGCTTTCTTCAGCCCACTCCTGGCCCCTTCAGCGGGGCTATTGCTCACTCCTTTTCCAGGCCAACCCTTGCTTTGAGTCAGGACCACTTCCTGGAAAGCAAGCAAAGAACTCCCTGTGACCCAGCCCAGCAGAACTACTCTCACCAGCATTTTTAGTGCCATTTCCTAGGTAATGTAGTTAAAAATTCCTGCCATTTTTCTGTTCTGGGAATTCTCTATGTTCTCTCACTGCCTTCCACTATGTGAGATTACCAGCCTATACTACATCAGCAAGTCTGCTTCCACATCTCCGAATCCTCCCCAGTTTTTCCAGGTGGAGAGGAACTTAATCACCATCTTACTCTTTCTTTTACTGTGTATGCCCTGGCTAGCCCTCTTCTTTTAGATGCTAGAACCTTTCTTTCAACTTCCTCCACAGGCACCCATCCCAGCCCTCCTTTCCCTGTTGTACAATCCACAAGACATGACCATGACTTTTCTGATTAGCACATATTTTGTTATCTCTTCATTCCTCTAGGTTTTCCAAATTTTATCAACATATAATGTAAAATCACCAGAAACTACAAAAGCAGATCACACTAATTTATTCTTGCCATTGTTTTCACTCCACCATACATTCACCAAGTTTTTGTTTTGCTTTTGTTTTGTATTAAGCGTTAATTAAAAATTCTTGCACTGGCTATGTATTTTTGTCAACAATATTTCCCCCTTTTCCCAAAGTTTTTATTTTAATTCCAATGAGTTAACATAGAGTGTAATATTAGTTTTGGAAGTAGAATTTAATGATTCATCTCTTACATATAATATTCAGGGCTCATCGCAGCAAAGTGACCCCCTTAATACCCATCACCCATTTAGCTCATCCCCCATCCACCTCCCTCCGTCAACCCTCAGTATGTTCTTTGTAGTTAAGAGTCTGTTTTATGGGGCGCCTGGGTGGCTCAGTGGGTTAAGCCTCTGCCTTCGGCTCAGGTCATGATCTCAGGGTCCTGGGATCGAGTCCCGCATCGGGCTCTCTGCTCGGCAGGGAGCCTGCTTCCCTCTCTCTCTCTCTGCCTGCCTCTCCATCTACTTGTGATTTCTCTCTGTCAGATAAATAAATAAAATCTTTAAAAAAAAAAAAAGAGTCTGTTTTATGGTTTGCCTCTCTCTTTTTTCCCCCTTATGTTCATGTTTCATTTCTTCAACTCCATATATGAGTGAAATCATATCTTTCTCTTACTTATTTCACTTAGCATAATACACTTGAGCACTATCCATGTCCTTGCAAATGGCAAGGGTCCATTCTTTTTTATGGCTGAGTAATATTCCACTGCATATATATCATATCTTTTTTATCCATTCTTTAGTCAGGAGACACTTGGGCCCTTTCCATAATTTGGTTACTGTTGATAATGCTGCTATAAATATCAGGGTTCAGGTACCCCTTCAAAACAATATTTTTGTATCCTTCGGGTAAATACCTACTGGTGCAATTGCTGGATCATAGGACAGTTCTATTTTTAACTTTTTGAGAAACCTCCAGACTGTTTTCTAGAATGGCTGCACCAGTTTGCATTCCCACCAACAGTATAAGAGGGTTCCCCTTTCTTTGCATCTCTGCCAACATCTGCCGTTTCCCATGTTATTAATTTTAGCTATTCTGACAGGTGTGAGATGGTATCTCATCGTGGTTTTGAATTGTATTTCCTGATGATGAGTGATGTTGAGCATCTTTTCATGTGTCTATTAGCCATTTGTATGTCTTCCTTGGGAAAAATGTCTGTTCATGTCTTTTGCCCATTTCTTAACTGTATTATTTGCTTTGGGGATGTTGAATTTGATAAGTTCCTTATAGATTTTAGATACCCTTTTTCAGATATGTCATTTGCAAGTATCTTCTCCCATTCTGTAGGCTGCCTTCTAGTTTTGTTAACTGTTTCCTTTGCTGTGCAGAAGCTTTTTATCTTGATGAAGTCCCAAGAGTTCATTTTTGCTTCTGTTTTCCTTGCCTCTGGAGATGTGTCTAATAAGAAGTTGCTGTGGCCAAGGTCACAAAGGTTGCTGCTTGTGTTCTCCTCCAGGATTTTAATGGTTTCCTGTCTCACATTTAGCTCTTTCTTTCACTTTGAATTTATTTTTCAAACTATCGCTCGGTTTTGTTGTTGTTGCTTTTTGCAGCTAGATACACGATGTTGTTTGTGTGTTCTACACTTTATCATTTAGTGTCCAGGAAAATAATTTTCTTCTATATGCCTATGCTTTCTTCTACCACAGGATTCAGTATGCTTTGGACACCTGTCAGACCTGGTGAAGCCTATGAGCTCCTCTTAGAATAATACTAAACTAATTTAAAAAGTACATAGAATTCAAAGGCAACTATATTGGAAAAATTAAAAATGCTTTTAAAAACAATATTTGATGTAGTAATACATGTGACTTCTATCTAATAACTATTTTTGAAGTGATGAGCATAAATGATAGTTCAAAATATCTGCAACAACTGTAATGTGATTTTATTAACAAGGGCATAAGTACTGCTTGCTATGGCTCTGGCTTGTTGCCTACACTAACAATTAGAAGAAATACTCGATTTTCTCCCAGATCACTGTTTTCAGTCTATTAAAAGTCAATCTCCTTTGGGTAAACATAAACATTTCACTTCTTACACCCAGCATGGCTACAGTTAAAATGTTCAAGGGGCCGATGAGCTTCCTAGAGTCAAGAAACAAAGTAAATTCTATACCTTTTCGTTGCCTCTCGCCGAGATTTTTCTTGTGTGTTTGTCGCCAGCTTGTATTTCAAAAACAATACTTCTGGTTTGATTTGGTTTGCTTTTGTTTAATCTAACTGTATCATCATCTCAAAGATGTTGTTTTGATTTCTCAAGTTATTCATACCAATATGGAGATTTCTACACTGGAGAGAGAGTAATTTAGCTTGTTCAAATTGCATGTACAACCAATATAAAGTGTTCTAGGATAACAAGATTCAAAATACTCCTATTTAATTTTTTTCCTAATTATCTCAACAGTGTCATTTTATTTTTTTAAAAACAATCTATTTTTAATGATATTTATTTATTTATCTAAGGGGAAGGGAGAGAGCACAGGCGTGCACGCAAACACACGAGCTGGTGGGGGCAGAAGGGAAGGAAGAGGAAGAAAGAATCTGTAGCAGAGTCTGTGATGAGCACAGAGCCCCCGGTGGGGCTCTGTCCCAGGATCAGCAAGATCATGACCTGAGTTGAAACCAAGAGTTGGATGCTTAAACCTACTGAGCCACCCAGGTGCTGCACAAGTGTAATTTAAAAGTATTCTCTATAAATCCACCACTATTCTTACTAACAGTTGGCCTACTGAAGCCTTTTCCTCAAGGATTTCTTGTTTTTCTGAAAGCAACTAAAGCCTAAGGTCAAAATCTCTTCTGGTCTGTTCTTTTGTAAAATATGTAAATTTTCTGATGATATAAAGCAAGTGTACGTATCCAGAGAAAGGGGGTGGAGGAAGAGGAACTTTGACAGATAAAAGAGAAATGGACAGGAAAATTCTCTATTCCTCTAGAAACAGTGAGGAGAAGAGCAACTTGACTCTAATAATGGGTGTGTATTCCTGCCCCATTTCATGCCACAGCATAGCTCAATCAGCAATCACTGATCCAACTATACCCCAAAGTCAAAAACCAGTGGCCATTTATTATTCAACTTCCCTTTTGTACTGTCATGTTAGAATTGAATTTTTCAAAAAATTTTAACAGGACACTATGGTTTAAAAGAACTGGTTTTGAAGATGCTATTCCCTATATAATAAAATAATTTCCCATATCCTCTTTCTCTATCCTCCAGTTATCTCCCAAGTGTGACACACCCACAGCTCCTTCAGTCTAAATGTCTTTTGATTCTTCCTCTTTAGCAACAAGAATGCCGATCTTCCCTTGTGTTCTCCACCAAGGACCTACTTGCTACTCATCTGAGCTTTCCTATCCTATCTGGGCCCTACCTATCTCAGAGGTAGTGGAAATCAGTGCTTCTTAAACTTCAATGTTGCAATAATTCACTCAAGATCTTGTTATAATTCAGGTTCAATTTTAGAAGCTTGAGGTGGGGCCTCAGATTATATGTTTCTAAAAAAACTTCCAGGCAGGACGTACTAATTTGAAAAGGCTCTGTGCAAAATAGAAACGCAGGGGTCCCTTGTTAAAAATTATTAAGAATTTCAAGATGGTGGCAACACAGCATTAAGCCAAGTGCTGGACCCTTTCAAGTGCAAGGCCCCACGTGACTGCCCAAGTTCAGGCACACCTGTGAAGACAGCCCCTGTTCTCAGGTGATGCAGGAGTTGGTGGATCTTACTTTGAGTAGAAAAGTGCGAGGGCCCAGAACTAGAAAGCAAAACCTTGTGGTTAGCCATCCTGTTCAGCAGCTTTTCCTCTACTAAGAATAGTGCCTTGATAAAACTGGTAATGATTTTTCACCCATTTAGATCCCAGATCCATTTGATTAAAATTGGTAAGTTGATATTTTTGAAGCAATGTTCTGGGAATTCTCCTCTCCCTCTTTTGGAACACTGTTTCTCTTAATGAAGGCTCTCCAAATGATATTCTAGCGAACCGAGGGACAGTTTTTTGAGCTTGTCTATAGATATTGGTAGAAAAAGACAGAAGATCCCAGAATCTTCTCTCTTGCTCTAACCAGAGTTCTGAGCTTGAACCTGTTTGGCAGTTTCACTAAAGGCTGGGGAAGGGGGATGTTGGTGTAGGTCAGTCAGAGAAGTTCCACTGTTGTGAAAAGTTAGGTGGAGACAATGATCCTTCTAATCTAATAGAAGCCACACACCAAATATGACTCTGAGCTGGGTAATCCTATTTCCTGGGAAATCAGGCCATCCAAACCCCAGCTGTTTAGAGAGTTAAATAAACAAGCAATCTAACAAATGTTCCAATAGTGTAGGGTTAGGTGGTCTCTCCGTTCCAAAGTAACAGGAAGCCCAGTAACAGACGGGGTGTTCGCCAGCCTCCTGAAAACTTGACTCTCATCCTCCTCCTACCCCAGAGGCCTGCCTGTTAGCTTTAGCTACCACCACAGCACAGGGTGGGTGGGGATTAAGAACTGGAAATTCAAAATGGTATATCCACGTGGTATGTTTTCACCCCCCCCCCCCCCCACACACACACCCCCATCCCGCCCTGGGGAGGTTGTACAATATTTGCGATTTTTCACTGCTTTAGTAACAGGAGAACAAAGTTGTATTACATGGTTCTTCTTAACGTGCAGTTTCAAATCTCACCCTGCCATAACAGCTAAATGCCAAAAGCTCAAAATTATAAAAAGGAGTTTCAGTCTCCAGTCCTGGGCTTCTGCACCTGCCCTCTGTTGGTGAGAACAGAAACCTTAACAAATGGATGTAGTGTCATATTTTAACCACAAGATGACAGTAGTGCTTCATGCGGGTTGATGAAGCCACCAAAGGTAGAAGTACCTGCTGAGGGGGCCGCACCATGGCGTAGGTCTTCAGTAGGGAACACTTAGACTCTGACTGATTAAAGCTTCAGGTAAAGGACAAAACTTACAGGGAAAGAGCTTTTTCAAGGCATTAAAAAAAAAGAAGAAGAAAGAAAACTTAAGAGTGTAAATATTTCATGACTGTAAACATACCCAAAGTTCTCCTTATTTATTTCCATCAAAAAGTAGTCAAGGGGTCTCACTTTGTTGAATGAATTCAGAGTTGTGACTCATCTTCCTTAAGGTACACTGAGTTCATTTCAGTCCACAAATATGTCTGCTCAGTAAATAACATTTCCGTTTACCTAAGGGTAAACTGCCCTGTCTTCTGGGCTCAGGCTACCACTCTCCCCTGGAGGTGCCACATAGAACTGCCACGCTGAGGCCAAATGCCTGTGACCCGAGGACAGAGCTCGACAGCATGGAGAGCAGCTTTCTAAGGCAGGACCATTTTTAATCCTTGGAAGATTTGGAAGGGGTTGTTTGTTTCCTAGGGTGGCCACGACAAATGACCATAGACTTGAAGGCTTTAAAAACTGTATTGTTTTACAGTTCTGGAGGCCAGAAATCTGAAGTTAGGGTCAGCAGGGCCAAGCTCCCTCCAAAATCTCCAGTGAAAGTCTTTACTTGCTTCTCCCAGCTCTGATGCCTCCCACTGTTTCCTGGATTGTCACAGCATTAATTACTCCGTTCTCTGCCTCCATTTTCATATGCCTTCCCCGCGTCCCCTGTGTCTTCTTCTCTCTTATAAGTACAGTCATCATGGGATCTAGGGTCCACCCTAAATCAGGACTGATCTCATCTGGAGATCCTTACCTTAATTCCATCTACTCTCTTCTTCCAAACCAGGTCACGTTAAAGTTCCAAGGGGACGTTTATCTTGGAAATGGAGCACACCATTTCAACCCCCTGGAGCTTGGAGGTAGGTTATTCCCTGACATCTAGTTAGTCTCGCCAGAATTATGGAATCTCAATCAATCTGAACAGCAGCCAGCAAATATCGAGCCAGAGCAAAGTTCACTTGACTATGATAAGGGAGTTTCTGAAGAAGCACCATTGCTAAAGAAACCCCCTTCCGCAGAGATGTCTCTAAGAACCTTTCTGCGATCTAGGACATAATTTCCTTGTAACCTAAGCCCACTTTGGTTTAGAGAACATTTCGATATTGTCTGTGAGTGTGTTTAATAATCATAATAATGCTTTTCTAATTCATATACATACTCTAATAATGACAAAAACATTCTACTTTGATTAGTCTTTTGTGATGAACAGGTATGAAAAATTGGATCCGGAATCTCATTAACTATGCGCTATGGGGCGTGGGGGGACAATATTACCTATCCTGCTTGCCTAAGAGGAATATTAAAGTGTTTTAAAATACTGAAATCCCTATAAGAATGCAAGGTATATTCTTTCTCTCCCACTTTGGGAGCAAGCACAGGTACACATGTCATCACAAGAATATGGACATAGAGCCTGAGCTCTGGCTACTGAAAATCCAGTCCTCTGACCTGCAGTAGAATCACCACCTGGCAACTTGTCCGAAATGCAGACGCTCAAGGCCGACCTCAGACTGAATCAGAACCAGGTGTTTAATAAACTCCCCAGGTGATTCATATAGTCACCAGGGCTTCAGAAGCCCTGTCCTAAATGATCCCTATTTGGAAAGGTTCATATAATCAAATGGCAATCCTCCACAGTCTCTCCATTACTGGGAGGAGCTCCTGAGGAACACCTCTGGTATGAGGGGTGGTTGACAGAGAAAAGACACTCTTACGGGCTGTGTGAGCCCTCTTCACGGACGGTCCCAGTCAGACAGAAAATAAACCACAATCACAACACCCGGCTTGGACATCAGGTGAGCTCAGTTTTGATTACCGTGGAAGGTCAATGGGGCTATACTAACTGGGGAACTGTACAATACCTTGTGATTTTCACCCCAACATTTTAGCACTGTAGTGTGGCATTTTCCTATTTACTATTCCATTTGCAATAGTAACTGCGAGGGAGCGCCATGCACGGAGTTTAAAAAAAATTTAAAAAAGATAAGGAGAACAAAAGAGCCCATTGGAGAATCCTTTGATTTTTCTCACAGGTGATTCCTTACAGGAATAACGTGAATAATGATGATGATCTCAACAGGGAAAGACCCATGACACAAACGTGTATCTGCTTTGAGGTGCCCAGATGACAGGGTTCTACAAACACAAAGTGATGGCAGCTGGGTTGGCATTAGTGCAAGAGAAAGAGGCTCTGGTGTGGTGTCTTGCGTTTTAAAAGGAAGGTGCAGATATTCCTGCAGGGGTTCACTTGGTCCCACTGTGGTTTGGTGAGCTCTCTGGCTGGGCTCTGGTTGCCAAGGAAACAGCTGCAGGAGAGGCTGGGGTAGCCTAGGTTCTTGGTTGATTGGTGGAGCCGAGAGCAGATTTCACATGAAAAACGTGTATTCTGAGGACGAGGGCAAAAGCCAATGATGACCAAAGAAAAGGATCATGCCCATCTTCTCCCGTTGAGCTCATCTGAATGGAAACTCTTAACAATGAGGGAAACGGTCTTCTTTGGAGCAAAAACACCAGGATGTACAGACCTCACACCTGAACTCGTGTGCTTCATAGGGAATCACTGTCTTAGCCTGACACAGAAGTCTCACCATCCTTAGTTTTCATGTTCCCACCAACCCTATAAGATAGGGAGGGTTGCCCAAACTTATAGAAAAGGAAACTGGTCCTCAGAAAGATTAAGTAAGTAACTTAGACGTGTGTCCCAACTCGTCAATTGCTGAGACAATGTTTGTATCCAGGTCTTTCTGATGCAAAGTGATGTTCTTAGCTCTTGGGCCAGAATATTCTAGGGGTCTGGAGTAAAAAATACACACCTCTCGTGGTGGTGAAACCACCCTTGGTGACAGCGCATCAGGCTGGGTGGCATTCACTGGGAGCAAGTGATGCATGATTCACGTCAGCACAAGTACAGAGAGGGCACATCGGGGGTCAAATCCGCCCTGTAATCATCACTGGCTCCACGGCCTTTTGCAATAACTTCAACACTGTGCTTCACATCAGTCATCTTCAAACTGGGGCAAACAATATTACTCTCCTAAAAGGGTGATGGCGAGAATTACATTAGACCATGTATGCAAAGTGCTTACTACAAGCCCCAACACATAGTAAGTCCTCAACAAATTATAATTACCACCTTTATTATCAGTATGTCGTACTAATTATTGATATTGTTTTTATTATTAAAAGGGCTTTTTTTTTTTTTTTTAAGCTGAGTATCATTTGAATATCGCTTCAAAATCACCCCTCCTTTAAAAGCTTAGAGAAGCCGAAAAGAGAAGAGAAGAACATGATTGACACCCAAGAGAAGAGGAAGGATTCTGTCTGGTCAGTTGGCTTTCTCATCACAACCTTCAACAAATCATTGTGGGAGCTGCCTAAGTCATTTGATATCTTTTCCATCCCGAGAAAGGAGATAGTAAGAGCAAAGACTACTTTGTGGAAGTGCTCTGAAAACTACAAAGTAGCACGCAGAGCCTTGTATCTTATTCCCTGTTTACCAACTAAAATTCATAAAAACATTTTCAGTTTTCTTCCCTATTTAATGAGAACAGGTTGGAAAACCTTTGGGTCTCCTCATCTTTTCACTGCCCTCACTAGCTTATTCGGGGCCAGGAGAGGAGAAAAACAGGTTTTCTTTCCAAAAAACTCAGTAACAGCTCTTTTAAAGGACATGGTCTTCTCTTTATATTTTTTGGCAGCTGTTCTATTTCTGTAAATTCATTGTCACATTTTCCCCACCCCACACTCCCAATCCATACTTAGAAGACTTTGCCCTGTAGAAACCATCTACAAGAAATGTGATAGCCCAGATGCACACTTCTCTAGCAACTCTGCAACCATGAGCTGCCCATCAGCAGCCGTGCAGAGGAGCCCACACCTCTTCTCGTATCTGCTGCCAAAGCTCCACTTCCTCTTCAGAAGAGCTGTGCTGGTCCTTAGTGCTTATCAAGAGAACATGATTGACAGGCAGCTTTCCATTGCCAGTGTTCTTCCAGCTGTCGTAAGACCTGGGTTCTGTGGATGCCACCATCGATGTTCACTGTAATTGGACACATTGGTCACATCCACAGAACATGACTTACCTTCTTTAGACCAGCGGCAGCCTCCTGAAAGCTCCCTGTGCCAAGTTGCAGAGCTTGCTGACTTGTATCCCACAGTGTCTATGCAACTGGTTTTGCTCCGCTCCCAAGTGTTTTGTTTGCTTTGCTTTGCTAACACTGCAAAAAGGTAATCTATTTACGGAAGAGTGATTTAAAGACATTACGGGTTTCTTTACAAACAAATGTAGGAACAGAAATTATCCACTTTTTAGAAACTGTATTTCAACCCTCTACTAGTACTATAATCTACTACATTGCCTGTATCAAAGGCAGTCCCCCTCCCCATTTGACTTTCCAAAGAAATTTCTATCATTTCTTCATTATCTCGGGTTCAGGCACTTCTGAAAAGTCTCTGGGCACAAGTCACAGAGGGCAGGTTTTTAAATTGCAATGAAAAATAGAACCACCAAGAACGAGAGATCTCTCCTCATGCCTTGGCTCTGCCAAGATCCCTTCCCTGTGCGATTCAGTCATTGGACACTACGTACCAGCATCTCTGACTGTGCGGAGAGCAGCGGGCAGGCTCTCGCCCCCAGATCTTGCTGTTGGTGGGGAGCTGCTTGGTTCATGGAAGAGGGCCACATGCAGTCCTTGTTGATGACATACTACTGAGCATCTGCACAGTCAGAGGGCTAGAAGGAAACCAGAGCTTATTGAAGACAGTATGTTTGTAGGCCCCCCGACCCCCCGCATCTGCCTGTGGTAAACCCTTCTGAACATACAGAGGACACTAAAGAGGGCTCTTCAGTCCCTAAATAGCCTTCCAGGCATGGGAGACAGACTTCCTGCTATTCGGTCGATATTACTCTGTAAATAGAAATATTTCAGCCCAAATATTCATACATTTCACTCAGTTAATAAGAACCTTTATTTCTGCAGCATATCTAGTTAGCATGAGCATAGCCTTGCTTTAGATTCCTGCTGCTTTTCCACAGACAATTCCAGAAAGGCTTTGGTTACAGGCAGTACAGTCTGAACGTGCTGAACACACCCAGGCTATCCAGTCTTGAACCAAACAGGCTCATCTTGGCTTAGTAAAAGAAGCCATAAACAGAGACAGAAATGCAGTTAAAACATTATATTTAGCATTGCATATGCTTAGGTCAAAATCAGCTTCACAAAACAGCAGTGCCAGAAATCTGGTTTTGCTCCCTAAATGTGATTGAATCCTAAATTGCTAAAGCTGGCAGGAACCACCCATTTGATAGAGGAAGTAACTAGGCCTGGAAAGGTGAAGTGACCTTCTCACACTCCTGTGGTGGCAGAGCCAGGACTAGAACCAGATATCATGAAGCCCAGGAACACCCCCACTGATGTCTCCAGGTCTCTTGTTTTTGTTTCCGCATCTGAATTAATAAACGATCCCAACGGTTCACAGACCTTACCACATTTGATTGGCACACATGTTGTATTGATTTCTAGATAACAATCTATTAAGTGAAGACAGAGGCTTCCTGGACTGATTTTTAATTCCCCCTCCTCTGCCTCTGGAGTTTACTCCTCAGCTGGAAAGATCTCAATTTGGATTCATTCCGGTAACATCAAAATGCCAGAAGTCACATACCCGTGGGCACAGAGGCAGGTTTGCTTTCTTGTTTGTCCTCAATACAGGCTCAGGGACTTGAGCGCTCTGAGCAGGCTCGGGAAGTATTACTCAGTGACAGACACACAAAGGAAACAAGACAAAGAAGACATGAGAAAGATTCGTTTTGGAAGAGTCTGTTGCTCTTCTGGCTGTTGCTGACATTCAGAGGGATTAAGACGGAATGAGGGAAAAATGACAAACCCAGGAGCCTGCCCACCTCGGAAGGTGCTGTTCCTGTGGTTCTCTGCGGAGTAGAGAGGTCGGGCGAGGAGGCAGGGCTGTCGGGGAATCCCCGCGGAGGCAGCCCCCACCAGCACAACTGCGCAGGCGAGCACCGAGGGCGGTCAGGAGGTTTGGAGTCCTGCTCCACCCCGCCACAAGCGTGGGCAAATCCCTGATTCCTTCTGAACCCCTCTTCTAGGACACAGAAGAGCTGAGCCATATCGGTGGTTCTTAAACCTATTACTGTTGTTGATATTATTACTGCTACTACTACTACTACTATTATTACCATTTGCAGCAGTAGCAGGTTTTCTTCAGAGGAAAGTAAAAGCCTAATCTGTAAAGGAGCTCTTTTTACTGGACTGGCTTTGGTGGTTGGGGGAGTGACGACACTTGCATGCCGGCCCTCCCTGGCCAGCAGAGCCTGAAAGCAAAGGGCTGGTCTCTCAGGCTCTCTCACTTATTACCTTAATACTATTGCTTCCATGTAAATCTGTCCTCTGTGCCAGGTACCTCCTAACACATCATCGGGCGGGGGAGGGGGGGTGGATTCAGATGGTTCCTCTCATACTCTGATCCCCAGAGTCAAAGTGAACAGTGCTAGCCAGAGGCACTGAAGAGAACTGCTGCCCCCCCAACACACACACACACACACACACACACACACACACACACTGAAGGGTTTAAGACTCATGGCTGAAAGGTAGAACTTAAGAAGATTCTCGTTGCTAAACACTATTTGATTGAAGCTATTTCTCTTAGTGAATATTAGGGAGAGCTATATGTACATTGGCATGAAAGTCACTTTTTTAATAAGAGCGATGCAAACAGGTACCTTTCACAGTTTCACCTCTTGCTAGTTAGGAGTATCTGGGCTGTTACTCAGTCCTGTCTTTAATTTGTCTGGAGGAGAATATTGGTAGGCATCAGGCAGGGACATCTTCCCCTCCAGTCCTTCTGTATTTGCTTCTTTTTCTGTATCCCATCTGAAAAGAATGAGGTTCTAGATCAGGATTTAACGCAACAAAGATTTTTCTAAGTAGTGTTCAGTGGACTAGTAATAGGTAGACTTCTCCTAACTCCCACTGATTTCTTCAGCTCCCAGTCTTCAAAATCACTTGAGTCCAGTAATTTGTAGATGCAAACTGTGAGCCTTTTTCTGAATGCCCATGTCTCTCTGTCAGTGTCCTATACCTGTAAGTGTTTATCACCCCAAATACGATTCTCACAAATTCCTAAGAGGTTTTACAAAACCACCACCAACCACTCTTTATAAAACATTCCCCCCCCCCCGAAATGTCATGAGCAACATAGCCTTAAAATGATCGCAAATGCAAGAGGGAGAATGCTAAGTGTGAATTCCCTGTTGTTTCAGAATTTTGGCTGAGGCTCCAAAGCTGATAAGGAAGAGTGTTAATTGTCTGCACATTCTAAAAGGAGATGCCAAAGCATTTAGGCAAAATTTGCTAAGTGGTAATCCAAAACACAGTTTGGCCACCTTTAACTCCACACTCCACTACTAGGATATTTATTTGAAAAAAAAAAAGGGGGGGGGGATTACTGCGGGAAGGTTAGGAGGGAAGAGTTTCTCTGGGGAAAGTTGCCAGAATGCAGTGTATCACCCTCTGGGGGTAAGGAAGGAGCGCTGGCTCTGCTCTCCAGCAAGCTGTGTGAGGAGAGCTTCCAGGGAGCCACTCATGGGCGACGACGGCACTTGCCAAGGCAGGGGAGGCTGACCACCCACTCCTGGGGGATGTTTCTTCAGTGGCAGAAATCTGCTGGTCCCAAAGTCTCCCAGTTCTTAAAGATACTCTCTTGGCTCGCTGAAGTGTAGGGCCTTAAGGACTTGCACATGACTCCTACCTGGGAAAGCCTGAGGGATGAAAGCAGCTGAAGATTCCCTCAAAGCAAGACAGAGAGCGCTTACAAGGTAAACAGTGCTCCTACCATGAGTTTCTCTGGAGTCAGGTGGGTGCATCAAAAGTAACTGGTCCTGAATCACGCTGGTAGAGACCCTGCTCTGAAGGGTTTCCTTCCAGTGTAGGTAGCCCTGGCAGAGGGGATGGAGGTATGGGTATTGTAAATGGCCAAGCAGAGCTTGCGTTCTCACCCCAGAATTAGAGCTACAAGAGGGTCCAAGTGAAGAGATTCACAGAGTCTGTGTGAATCTGTAACCATGAATGACCCAGGACTCAGCATTTGGCTACCTCCCACCCTCTGCAGAACGCCAGTGCTAGATCACAACCTTGTCAGTCCCTCTTTGTCTGCCCAGCTCTCAGCACAGCAGCCAACAGGACCACAGGGGGAAGCTGAGAAATGTGTGGAAATGGAAAAGAAACTGATTATGCACTACCCTGTTCTCTAGATTCCTAAGCCTGAATCAGGCCCACGTTGGCAGAAAGTGAGAAGCTTAAATTGGATGACAGGTTGAAGTTTTGATATTAAACTGGACTACACTTCTTAAAAACTTATGGAAAATCTCAATCATACCAAAATAGAACAGTATGGTAAACTTCTGCATACTTATCACCCAAGGCAAATGGCTATTATCTAGATAGAGTCTTCTGCTCGTGAAGTTCAAGCCAACACTATATTTGACTATTTTAATATCGAAATGCAAAGACTCCACTTTGGTGTTTGGCCATTGGCAGCTTTCGGGCCCCACACCTACCTTCCCCTCATTTTGCCCCATTCAGATGCCAGTAAGAAAGTCTGGTGTGTTTCTACCCTTGGCACAAACTATATAAATGTGTGACTATACAAATTGCATAGATCTTCTGGTCTTTTAGGTATTAATAAATAGACTTAGTTTTAGTGTTTTGTGGTTGTCCTAGGAAGGGAGAAATCAATCTCACACTAGATACTAGTTTGGGTATCAAAACTGATGGAGACACATATGAACCCAGAGATATGAAAAGGTTTATTATTCATATAATGAGACTGGGGACAGCATGGCAAGCACCCAATCTGTTCTGGAATGGTTGAGCCAAGTGAGGAACAAGTGGTTTTGGCATTTACTGTAGTTAGGAGGTGGGGCCTGGGTAAGTTTCCAGAACTTGCCTAACACCCCTCTCCATATACACCCCCAGGGCATCACGTCAGGATGTCCAGCTTCCTGCACTCCCGCCCCTCCCGGCTGTGAGTCCTGAGGCAGGATAGGAACAGAGACGGACACTGCTGCAGAGAGCAGCGCCTTCCAGCAGAGCACCGTGGGCCAGAATGCAGAGGCCAGCGCGCTGTGGCGCTTTTCCCAGGACCAGCTCTCACTGGGAACGCTGAACGGACATTATAAATTATAGCTCTTTATAGGTGAGTTTCTAGGAATATTTTTATTTCCTATTTTCATCACTTGTTTGTCCCTACCAATTGATGCTAGAGGCCACGAATAACCCACAGAATTAATTCAGCCAATCATCTGGCAACAATGTCAAAAATCTACCTCTGGCTTATGCAGCTGGACACACTCACTGTTTGTAATTCCAGAACTCTGAGTCCAGTGCATCACCCGAAAAACTACTCAAGGTCCTCCTAAGTTTTAAATGGAATACCATAAAATCTCCTGTGGAAAACTGTTTTCCTCTCTCTAGATTGTTTTTTAGGAACAGAGCCGAAGGTGCCAAAAATATCACAGAACCTCAATCTTCAATCCCAAAGGAGTTTTCTTTTGGAATGTATCACTTCCCAACCACTAAGTGCCCAGTCTGACAGTGGTATATTGAAGCCAGGTTACACGAGCCAATGGTGCCCGTCTCTCCCGAACTCTGTGTTCTGTTAGGTCACACTGGTAGCAGCCATGGTGGGAGTATCTCTATCACAGAAGTCCGTAAATGCTATAAATCTGGGCTTTTCATGTCAGAAATCCAGTTGCTAAACATTTACCAGCAGACTGCCAGTTAAGATAGAACTGGGAGAAGGGGAAATTAATGAAACTTCAAAAATTTTACCAAAATGTAGCAAAAATGTGTAACTTTTAAAATGAAATGACTTGATTCTCATCTCTCTTTCCTTTTCTCTCACTCAACTTAACTCCTTGCTTGTTCCCTATATGAGAACAAAGCCATGCAGTACAATATAGCTTCATAATTTCAGGTCTGATGTATTGTATGAGGCAGTCTGGCATTTGATCATAAGAGCTTGGGCTCCTGAAGTCAGAATTCTGGCTCTTCCAACTTTCTAACTCTCAGATCATGGGAAATTTTCATTAAGCTTGACAGTATCAGTTACCTCATCAGGAAATATAAATAAGAAGCACTCTCATTTTATGGAGATCTAATGAGAAATAAATAAGATAATGACTGGCATATAGTGGCCACCTATTAGATTTGTTAAGTAAACGTATGAATGCTTATAAAAGCATTTTGTCAATGCCTGTCATTAACCAAGCACTTAATAAATGGTAAGTAATATGAAATTAATTTTAATAGCCTAGAATTACCATCATAATTAATACATTCATTTTCTTAATCCTTTCCACATATATACCAGTCTCTCAAAACATTATAGGTCAGGATCCACTTTGGGAAAATTTGAGTGGTTCCTCTCAGATGAAACCAGAGACATTTATTTCCCCTCAAACAAAAATCCATTCACTGATGAGCTGGAGGAGAAGGGGAAGCTAGATTAAGGACGGCAGACAAGAACTGATGCGCCCACACACGCATGACAGCTTGCAGATTCTGGGTGTGCTGCAGCATATTCTCCTATAATATTTATCAACCGTCCTTCTGTGCCTACTGCTTTATATATTTTGACAACATAACCTTTGAACATACTCACTATAACATTGATTTTTATATTCAGATTTTAAAATTTATCTGAACAAGTCATTAACAACTTCAGCCTTTATGATTTTCAGCTATCTTAGAGGTTAAAAAAAGATTTAACTAAAGAATACAGCTCATTGCATGTAACATGAGAAAAAGTTCCATCTTTTTTTAAATAGACTTTATTTTTTGAGCAGTTTTAGGTTTATAGAAAAATTGGGCAGGAAGTATAAAGAGCTCTCGTGTCTCCTTACCCCTCCTCCTTCTCCCAGTCTCATCTGTTTAACAACAACTTGCATTACTGTGGTACGTTTGTTACAACTGATGAGCCAATATTGATATATTATTATTAAGTAAAGTCTGTATCAGGGTTCACTTTTTGTGTTATACATTCTATGTATAACATAGAATATATAATGCCATGCATCTACCATTAGAGTATGGTAAGTAATTGCTTCACTGGCCTGAAAATGTCTTGTGCTCTACCTGTTCATCCCTCCTGTCTTCCTTCCCTGTGAACTCCTGACAATCACTGATCTTTTTATTTTACCCTCTCCTAGTTTTGCCTTTTCAGATACATCATATAGCTGGGATCATACAGTATATAGCTTTTTCAGACAGGCTTCTTTCACTTAACAATATGCATTTAAGGTTCCTCTATGTTTTCTTGTGGCTCAATGGCCCATTAAAAAAACAAAAACCCAAGTGGAATGATATTCCATTGTATATACCAGTTCATTTATCCATTTACCTACTGAAGGACATCGTGGTTGCTCTCAAATTTTGGTAGCCACCATCTTTAAAACTGAAATGCTAGATTAAATGGAATGTCCTAAACTTCATTCACTTACCTTATAGAGTATATTAATTGTTATTTCTTAAATGAATATACAGGGATGTGTGGATGGAGTCATGGTCAAGTTGAAATACAATTTTTTTAAAAGCGTACAGTCCAGCTTATAATTGTGTCACTTTTAACTTAACTATTTATATATTTCTTTGAGCATCTGTCTTATCTGGTATTGGGGGTAGATTTATGTCTCTCTGTAAAACTTACTGAAGAGATTAATGGTAGCAATAACTGTTACAGGAAATAAGACAATAACTACTATTTTCTTTTGGCTAAAAAGAAGGGAAAATAAAAATAAATTGCAAATTTAATGAACTGGTAGTCAGCTGTCAGAAGAAGCTGTGCTTTCATACAGCAGTGAGTATACAGCAGCTTATAAATCATATTTAGGACAGAAAGAACTTTCATAAGGAAACATAGTCAGAATTAAGGGCAAGTCTATTTAGAATTCTTCCATGTTGTTTCCCCACAACCTCTACTTCCTGTTTCCTCTCCATTCCCTAAAAATTTGTACAAATTCAAGCATCAGCAAATGAATTTCAGGAGTAGTTAATAACCCATCCTGCAAAGAGATTTCATTTAGTTAGTCCAGACCATTTTCTTAGACTATTCTTCCCTCCTTTTTAGCAGGCCTGTGGGGAACTATATACCTCACGTAATACGTATATGCTGGACATATGCTCAGGGTTTTCCCGGGGTGGACACTGCAATAGTATGAAACATGGTACCCACCCTCTAAAGTTTATGATCTACATAAATAAATAAAGATATGGGCACTTGCCACAATACCGAACAATACTGTGCTGTGTACTTAAATGTTAGTTTTACACAGTTCACCAATTAATGAAATAATTCAGATGGGAGGAAACTCATTGAGACTCAAAGCCAGCTAATATACGATTGAGCTGGGACTATCAGAAATAGGTAGTATTTGGATGGTCAGGGAAAATGGAGGACTTGGGAACTGGGGTAGACAAAATACCTGTCAGTGAGAAAGCTAGCAAGATTGGAGGAATGCATTAAGAACAAGCTATTTGATCTAAATCTATCCTTCAGGCAGGCGTAGACTAAAAAATAGCTCTATGTCTTCATAGGGTTCATATCTTGTTTCCTCAGTAGCAGGCTTATCTCTCTTACTTTATAGTGGAACCCCAGAGAGCTGGTTTCTCTCTTATGACTTCTATGCACTTTATACAATCTGGTTATACTGGATTCAATTCATTTTTATTTCTCCTAGGTGCAGGTTTTCAGTAGACCAAGGACAAACTGGAAATCTGTTCTAGCCAATTTGCTATATCAAAATGCAGCCATATCACTCTGTTTACTACCCAGGTTGTGGAAAAACAAATAATTTGGAAATCTCCTTTCACCTTTTATATCACAGAGCAGTGGTAAACATTATACCTGCTTCATTTTCATGTAGTTAGCTTAAATAAATAAATAATGTCAAATCCTGTAATCAACAGCCACTACTGAAATATCTATAAAGGTGACAATGTAAATTCAAAGGTAAATTCACAGTTGGTAGATATTAAAATGCTAAATACACTAGTAGTACATCCATACTGGTCTCTTAAAAGCACTTTTCCTTTTCATTATCAAATCTAACACATGATTTCCACAAGATAAGGATGACTTGGGGCATCCAGTTAAAACATCACAGGGAATATTAAAATGGTGGTTACAGTGATCACCATATAACTGAGAATACTGGTTTAAGTGAAAACCCTAAGAGTAGTTGGCCTGGAAAGAGCAGGAGATAGCCGAAAAATTAAAAATAAAATAAAAATATAGTAAGCTTTCATAGGTGAGTGAATTTTTAGAGCAGATTCAATACCAAAAGCTCTGGGAAAACTTCATTTTACTTCATCATCACTGTTCACTTAACAGATGGTAATTAAAGAGAGAAGTAGAAACCTAAAGGCCTATTAAAGTAGCAACATTTAAGAAGTTTTAAGGCTGTCCAAAATTTTAGTGCTTGCCAAATTCATATTTTAATTAACCTTTGTTCAGCATATTGTATTCCTTGGCTTCTTATTCACATACTCACACTCACTTGTGTTCAGACTGACTCACTTAACTCATCTGTTCAATATCTTCGACCAATCTCTCACAACTCTTAAAAAGAGGTCCTGCATACACAAAATTGTTCTCACTGCTTTTAGAAATCATTTGTGGGATATCTGGATCTCTTCTTTAGTCACCTCAGCAATGGTTACCAAAAAAGGCAGGAGCGATGTGGGCCCAGTAATGGTAAAGATCTCCTGGTGTCCAGAAACTAAATTTTTATTCAGCCATCACTAGAATGTTCCATATATGTCCTTTAAAAAAAAAAAGATTTTATTTATTTATTTGATGGAAAGGGAGATCACAGATAGGCAGAGAGGCAGGCAGAGAGAGAGGGGGAAGCAGGCTCCCCAATAGCAGAGAGCCCGACTTGGGGCTTAATCCCAGGACCCTGAGATCATAACCTGAGCCGAAGGCAGAGGCTTAACCCACTAAGCCACCCAGGTACCCCCACATATGTCCTTTAACTGTCATTCCAACCCTCTTCATATCCTCCAAGCTCATGCCATTCCTGCTATTACCACACTCATATACAGGTGTTTTTTTCCAACTGTGCCATTAACTCCAAATTAGAAAAGCACTACTCCTGGTTACTAATACCACCAGTGTAGTAATTCCTTCCTTTTACTTCATTTTTTGTATCATGATACACTTTTCTGTCAGGATATATCTTGCTCTAGAAGCTGCCTGAGAGGCTTACAAAGCCACCATAATTCCCCAACCTTTCTAAGGATCTCTGATCTTCTGTCATCCTCCTTCCCATAATGATACCTCCAGAAGCACATGGGCTCCTTAGCCAGATGTCTCTGCCATCAAGGAGTTTCAAGAGTCGAATAGGACAATAAGCACTTACCCTTTGACACTGTAAGCACTTTCGGAAGTAAGAATGTGTTATGAGAGCAGAGGAAGAAGGCGCTGACTGCACCCAAGGGTGTCAGAAGAGGTTCATAAAGGGATTCATCAGAAGGGAGAGGCATATTCTACTACACATGGCCAGGGTTCAGCAGCCTGTCCAACATAAGATCCCAGAATCATGGCATGCCTGGGTGGCTTAGTAGTTAAGTGGCTACCTTCAGCTCAGGTCATGATCCCAGGATTCTGGAATCGAGCCCCATATCGGGCTCCTTGCTCAGTGGGAAGCCTGCTTCTCCCTCTCCCACTCCCCCTGCTTGTGTTCCCTCTCTGGCTGTGTCTCCCTCTGTCAAATAAATAAATAAATCTTAAAAAAAAAAAAAGAAGAAGATTATCAGAATCACAAGGGGTGGGGCTAGAATTACTACTGTACATAGGGAGTAGTGGGTAATAACACAAGGAAAGAAGAAGAATCCAGATTTTGAAGGGTCTTTCATGCTTAGCTATGGAATTTGCATTTTACACAGTAGGCCAGGGCAAATCTCTGAAATAATTTACAGGAAGTAAGACTTACCCATCATTTCAGAAACAGAACTACAATAGCAGTGATAGAAACCTCAGGGCATACTTTGAAGATGTTTTGGTTTTAAGCAAGCACGAACAAATGGGCCAAAATTAATTTAAAAAGGAAGTTTATTATAAAGCATTATCTTCTTTCTTTGAGGAAATCATTAACAACTGAGACTACAGACAGAACCAGGGGAGCTATAGGAGTTTTGGGCAGTCTACCATTAAAGTATGTCAGTTCCACCAACTCTTGATCACCATGTCCCTCTATTCAGAAGAAGATATTTCAGATTTCTAGAGGAAAGAATCTGATTGGCCCAAATTGAATCATCATTCACATTCAGGAGATGGGGCTAACTAAGAGAAGCCTGGCCATTGTGAGATCCATCGCCGCAAGCTGGTAACTCACTATAAACTGAGTAGTCACCTACCAAACCAAAGAGGTTAGAAACAATTGTTCCATTAAGATGGGGACAGTTGAGATTAAAAGGAAAATTACACAGCATATCCTACAAAAACTTGTCTGTCAGAAACAACATAAATTTGTTAAATAATTGAATTTGGGAAGCAAAGTAAACTAGAATGGCTTTTCTGGATTGGAAGATGGGATAATGGCATTACTAGTCATCAGTGTAGAAAACAAAGAAGGAAGAGAAGATTTTAATGGGGAGATGATGGGTTCCATTTAGACCTTTTCAGTTTGAGATGCCTCTGTGCCATGCCCACGAAGAGAAAATCAGTGGAGAGTTGAGATCTGATTGGGGAGCTCAAGGAAGACAAACCCTGGATATCCTTATTATGACTTCATCCCTGAAAGCCATGGATATGGATGCTATCACCCAGGAAGACCATGTTAAGGAAGAGAAGCTGAACACAACTTGTAACATAGAGAAGTCAAGTAAGAAAAAGACGTGTTATTATATTTATTTAGAAAATAATTGGTAACCTTTGTGAACAAAGGGATGACACAGTATAGTGGAGGCATGGTGACATGGGACCAAATAACAAATTAGAGGTGAGAAAGTATAAATATTGAGGATGGATAGATAGTATTCTTTCAAGAAATTTGTCCAAGACAAGAGATAGAATGGAATATATTACATTGAATTGTTTTTGTATCTAGTGACATAACACATTAAAATGTTTGGAAAATACAGAAAAGCATAGAAAGCATATATTAGAGACTTTAGTAACAGTTTAGAAGAAATAGATATGAGAATTTTACTAATGTGGAAGAGATGTTTATAAAAAGCTGAGAAAATAAATAATTGATGACAAATCCTTGGAAAAACCAGTAGTCATTGTGAGGGATTTGTTTTAGAAAGAAAGAAAACACTTCACTCTGTGAAATGGGAAGTAAGCAAGAAGGAAGCTAAGAGACTTGTTAGCTTCTTCTCACTAGGAAGTAGAAGATAAGGCCATCTGCCAAGAAAGATGGGGCAGGGGACCTGAGTTTAAGTGAGGTACTGAGTTTAAGATAGTGGTGGGAAGTGGGAATGTGATCTTTCCAAGAACAAGGAATTCAAAGCTGCATAAAAGACTCAGCTGATGTTGGAAATCATACATTTAAACTCAATACTGAAAAATTTTTGAGATTCTTTTTCTTTAGCAGGTTTCCAAAGTCTTCAGATAGGAGGAGAAAAGGTAAATGGATAAATAATGGAGAAATGTGGCTTGACATATGTGAGATTAATAGAAAAAGATCTCTGCCCCTGGTTCCTCACACAGGAATCCTGAAACCCTTAGAAATTCCTAAGTGATAAGAGTATTAGAGGCACCTTTTGTTTTAATATTTGGTCTTTGACCCGGTTTCCTGACAGGGTTCTCAAATCCTTTGTAAGTTCCTGGGTGATGGGGGTGTCTTTTGGTTCTAAGAAAGTGACTCAGCGTGATTCCTGGATGGGGTCTGTTCCTCAAAAAGACCAGGCCATGATTTTCTAATCATGGCCGGGTCTTTGGAACTTTCGGCCCCACCTCCGATTCTTCAGAGAAGGAAGAAGAGCTAGACATTGAGTTAATAACTGATCATGGTTGCATAAGGAAGGTGTCCATAAAATCCTAATAATATGATGTTTGGAGAACTCAAAGTTGGTAAGTTCACCCATGCACCAGGAGAGTGGTGCACCCCAGTTCTACAAGGGAAAGAAGCTCCTGAGCTAAAAACCCACCCTTATGTATCTCGTTGTCTGACTCTTCATCTGTATCCTTTAATAAACTGATGAACATGAATGCTTCACTACATTCTGTGAGCTTTCCTAGCAAATAATCTAGTCCGAGGAAGAGGAGATGATGGGAATCTCCAATTTGTTGCCAAGTTGAAGTTGTGACTAACATGGAGATCTACTACTGATGACTGGCATCTGAAGTGGAAGGCAGTCTTGAGGGACTGAGCCTTTAACCTGTGGAATGTAATGCTATCTCTGGGTAGACAGTGTCAGGATTGAGTTAAATTATAGGGCACAGAGCTAGTATTCCAGAATTTCTTGGTGTGGGAAAAACCAAAGTAAAGTTCCGACACTTTACACGTAGTGTTGGAAGTGTTGTGAGTGTGGTAGCAGTGAGAGAAAAGAAGACACATGGGAGTAGTGGGTTTTTCCTACACAGCCTATCAGGAAGAACAGAAGCAAATTGATAAGACTTTGAGTAATTAGGAAGAACTAGTTGAAATAATTTGACCATAGTTTTTAAGCCATAAATGGAAGGAGAGCCAAAAGAGAACTTACCAAACAGAATTAAAGAGAACAAAGACCTATTGGCCTGAGTTAATTCAAGAGCAGATTTAGTGAAAGTAAATGAGAGTGGAAGAAAAGATGTGGAAGTGGAAGAAAAGTTCCCCTCCACGGTTGTGGAGGGGAATACCAATCATTGTTTTTTACTTAACAATTCAGAGAAAGAATATTGGTTAATAAGGCAAAACTAATTTCATTTAAAATGACTATGAAACTAAGCTTCATCTATGGGATGGAATTATTCTTTCTAGGGGTTATGCTGAAATTCTTTTTCCTCCTCTGCACCCCCAAAATAGGAATCCTGTATAGACATACTTTGAACAATTTGACATAAGAATGAATTGATAGTCTTTTCCTTCAAGAAGAAGAGTGCCTTGCTATTGTATGCATGTGTGTATATTTTGTAAGGGAAAACTGGATTTGTTTAACTTTTGTCTTTAAAATAACTTTCAAAACTAGCAAGCCCTCATTGCTTGGCAGGTGCTCAGTATTTGGTTTTGCTGCCCCATGTAATGCACAGAAATGAGAACTGAAAAACACTTTGAATGTCTAGATTAGGGGGTGCCTGGGTGTCTCAGTTGTTAAGCATCTGCTTTCGGCTCAGGTCATGATCCCAGGGTCCTGGGATCTAGCCCCACATCAGGCTCCCTGCTCAACAGGAAGCCTGACTCTCCCTCTCCCACTCGCCCTGCTTGTGTTCCCTCTCTCATTATGTCTCTCTCTCTCAAATAATTATTTAAAAATTTTTTTAAGTCTAGATTAATCTAGATTACAACTAAAGAACCCTTAATGGACAGCTTAAGAGAACAAAAGATGGTAGATAGAAGGTACTCAGCCTAACATAAATTGAATTTGGAGACAAGATGAGGAGATAGAGAAGGAACATTTCCCAGCAGCTTGTATTCCTGTTGAGATAACTGAAGAGAGGAGGAAAGAGGCTTTGAAGTTACTTTCTATGTGATATGAATATAAAACCTTTTTTTGACACTGGGTTGAGCCACCACAGTAAAGACTTAAACTGCTTTTCAGTTATTCTGGACTTCAGATTTGTGTTTCTTTAGCTGAAACAGTATGTTTAAACTTACTCCAAAAGGCTGCCTAGCTTTGCGCAGGTGATATGAAACCATCAACTGGAAAAAGTTTTCCAGTAATCTGAAATACTAAACACTAGAGTATTTAAGTGTTTAAATTAAGACAGTAGTGACATCGGGGAAACCAAAAGAACCCTTAGTGCAGAAGAAAGGCGGAGAGTAAGAAATGCAGGGCGCGGAAGGAGGGGCACGGCCGGGTCCACGTGCCGCGGCCCCCTCCGAGGAGAAGCAGGTGCTGTGTCTCTCCTGAGCAACCCTGCCGGCGTCTGCGCAGTGATGTGCTTTCAACTCCTAGAGACGCGTTCGACTCTCTGGGGACAAGACAGGGCCACTTCTGAGTCAAGCTAAAACGAACACGTCTTCAGACTGGGGGAGGGAAGGTGTTATCCTACAGATAATGACTATGTCTACATTTCTGTTGATAAGCAATTTCCCAACCAGGGGTTTTACCACGTGTGGAATTTGGGGGCAGATACGATGGTGGAAATGTCCTAAGCAAATAAAACAGAGGACACAGACAACCTGCCAGAAGGAAAGAGAGCAGAGTGCTTCTGCCCAGCGTAATGGCAACTGAGCATTACACTGAAGCTGAACAACAATATGTGAAGAAGACTGATGGAGGGAAAACAGAGGGAGGTGCAGGCTTTCTGGGAAGCAACCAGCTTCTGTTTTGGTACAGTGTGTTTCACTTCTTTTTTTTTTTTTTTTTTGTAAGTTCCACTTTTTAATTGTATTTAATTAATCTTGATTCTCCCTGCTGTCCTGTTGGCACCTTTTAATACTAACAGATAGTTCATTTCCACCATTCATTTGGCTTTGTTCTTGTAGAAAGCAGTTAGCCATTTTCTCTCATCTTTAGTACTCAAATATACAAATGACAGTTGACATTGTTAAATGCCCTTCTCCCATGGCCTTGAGTAGGCAGTTCAGTAACTCCCCAGGAAGTGACATCTATATTCTTACATCCCTAACCCTTAACTCACCTCTCTTCTTGACCATTTCCCTCACCACATGCAAAAGAAATCTGTGAATTTTTCATATAATTATGATGTACTGAATCCAAATGAAGAGTGGATTCATTCATTTCTCTACACCCAAATAAGTTATATAGAAAGGCTTTTTTTTTTTTTAAAGATTTTATTTATTTATTTGACAGAGAGAAATCACAAGTAGATGGAGAGGCAGGCAGAGAGAGAGAGAGGGAAGCAGGCTCTCCGCTGAGCAGAGAGCCTGATGCGGGACTCGATCCCAGGACTCTGAGATCATGACCTGAGCCGAAGGCAGCGGCTTAACCCACTGAGCCACCCAGGCGCCCCTAGAAAGGCTTTTCTAAACTTCACCAACAGGGTTACGGTTCTGCTTTTTTCATAATACATAATGTTCTGATAAGAGTCCTATTGGAATTGAAGGTCATTACTAGTAAGAAGAACATTAAGACAAAAGAGCCTTCTTGAAGGACCTCAGCATTTCCTGACAAAGTGAAAATAAAAGAAATACTTGTAAAGAAGGAAGAAAATCAAATGAAAGTCATTCCAAAAGAGCACCATATGGCCCACAAGATGTGTGGGTATGGAAGGCTCATGTGCTGAGGGAGACACACAGATTCTGGAAATCAAAAATGAAAAACCCCCACAAAGTAGGTCATCCCTCATAACCAGATTCCAAGACCAAATTTCTGTTGCATTAACATCTCATATTTCTAATTTAGTTTACCTCTGTTGACAGAAGTGTGTCTCTTAAAAAGTGAATTCAATTCTCATCTCAGCATGGTTCATATTTATGATATAGCTAAATGGCTTCATCTCAAGGGTGATGTTGTAGAGCACATGCTACTCAATTATAACATCATCTTTTGATTTGAACAAAAGAAGAGATGTACATCTGAACTCACTCTGAAAGCATTTATATGCAAAACTACTATCCTTTACAAAAGCTAGCTAGCATTGTCATAAAAGTTGAATGAAGATTCAGAAGTAGGAAAGAACTTTTCTGGCTTCCTTCAGGGCAAAGCTTCTCAAATTTGGTACTATTAGCATTTTAGGCTAGATAATTTTCTTTTCTTAAAATAGACTTTATTTTTTAGAGCAGTTTTAGGTTCACAGCAAAACTGAGCAGAAAGTACAGACAGTACCCATATCACTTCTTTTTTTTTTTTTTTTTTTTTAAAGATTTTATTTATTTATTTGACAGAGAGAAATCACAAGTAGATAGAGAGGCAGGCAGAGAGAGAGAGAGAGAAGCAGGCTCCCCGCTGAGCAGAGAGCCCTATGCGGGACTCGATCCCAGGACCCCGAGATCATGACCTGAGCCGAAGGCAGCGGCCCAACCCACTGAGCCACCCAGGCGCCCACCCATATCACTTCTTGCCTGCCGTAATTTTCTTTTTTATAGGAAGCTGGTGTGTGCATTGTAAATTGTTTAGCTAGCATCCCTGACTTCTAAACTCTAGATGCCAGTAGCACTCCCTAGTTGCAACAAACAAAAATGTCACTAGACATTGCCAAATGTCCCCTGGTGGGCAAATTCATCATTGGTTAAAAACTACTGTTTCAGGGGCACCTGAGTGGCTCAGTGGGTTAAAGCCTCTACCTTCAGCTCAGGTCATGATCTCAGGGTCCTGGCATCAAGCCCTGAGTCAGGCTCTCTCCTCAGCAAGGAGCCTGCTTCCCTCTCACTCTCTGCCTGCCTCTCTGCCTCCTCATAATCTCTGTCAAAAAAGTAAACTCTAAACAAACAAACAAACAACAACAACAACAAAAAACTATTGTTTCAGAATTTGGCCTTACCCTTACAGGAAAAACAGAAACTAGACTCTGTCAAGTTTATTAAGCAGCATCAATTGTGAACCCCGTTCAACTGAAACAGAGAACTTGGGCAGATATTTTGTAAGTATTAATCTCTTCAGACAAAACCATCGCAAACTCATGACAAATATTTTAGAAAGATAAGACAGTCAGGGTAAAGGAAAAGGGATTGAGAGGAGGAGGCCAGTTATTCCTTAAGAAAGCCTCTGAACAAAAGACACCTGGGTGGCTCAGTTGGTAAGTGTCTGCCTTTGGCTCAGATTATGATCAAGGTTCCTGAGATCGAGCCTGTTTCTCCCTCTCTCTTTGCCTGCCTCTCTGCCTACTTGTGTGCTCTCTCTCTCTCTCTGTCAAATAAATAAATAAAATATTTTAAAAAAAGAAAGAAAGAAAGAAAGCCTTTGCACAAGGAGGTAATCTAGGGTCTTTCTCCAGCCTTTACATATGCAGATGTTCACTATACCTAAAAGAATTATTAGAGAATTGATCAGATCTAGGGCATTGATTCATGGGAAAAGAGTTTACAAGACATTATTAAATAGAACAACCACACCTATGTGTTAATTCACAGTGAGAAGCATCACTGTGAAAAGAACTGAAATATACACTGTACTACACTTGATCTTAGCCAAAAGGCCGAGAAGCAATGAAATATACACTGTACTGCATAGTGTCTTCAAGTAGGTTGAATGTGGCAACGGAACTGTGGGAGAGCACTTAGTGAGCGTGGTATCAAAACATGGCAAGTATACTTGTGATCTGAGAGTTTAAAGGGCATCTGATTTTGCTTAGCCTGAAATGTCCATCTGCACTTGGGACCCTTCCCTTTGCTCCAGGGGCAGATCTGGCGGAAGAGTCATGTTAGAATTAGTGCTCTCGGGCGCCTGGGTGGCTCAGTGGGTTAAGCCGCTGCCTTCGGCTCAGGTCATGATCTCAGGGTCTTGGGATCGAGTCCCGTATCGGGCTCTCTGCTCAGCGGGGAGCCTGCTTCTCTCTCTCTCTCTCTCTGCCTGCCTCTCCGTCTACTTGTGATTTCTCTCTGTCAAGTAAATAAATAAAATCTTTAAAAAAAAAAAAAAAAAAAAAGAATTAGTGCTCTCACAGTTCAATGAGCCAAAGAAACTTAAGAAAAACTTTTTAAAATTCAGATTCATGGGCTCTTCTCCCAGAGATTCTTATTTAGTAGTACTGAGATGGGGTCTGGTCACCCCCCTTTTCTTTGTTTAGAGAGAGCATACACATGTGTGTATGTCAGTGGCCGGTGGGGCAGGGGGAGGGGGTTGAGGGGTAGTTTGGCAGAGAGAAGGGAGTGGCACAAGGAGAAGGAGAGAGAATCTTAAGCAGGATCCACACCCAGAACAGAGTTTGACAGGAGGCTTGATCTCAAGACCCTGAAATCATGGCCTGAAGCGAAATCAAGAGTTGGACACTTAATCAACTGAGCCACCCCAGTCATCCCTGGTCACCAGCATTTTTTTTAAATTAAATTAATTTATTTATTTTCAGAAAAACAGTATTCATTATTTTTTCACCACACCCAGTGCTCCATGCAATCTGTGCCCTCTATAATACCCACCACCTGGTACCCCAACCTCCCACCCCCCCCCCGCCACTTCAAACCCCTCAGTTGTTTTTTTTAGTAAGTGTCCCAAGTGCTTATGAAACATGGACTGCAGTTGCCTTTGTATCTGCCTTTTCACCTCTGCTTCCATAGGGTTCTGACACTTGCTGCCCTGGTTAATGGTCTTCCTCTTGGCCCGGTAACACCTTCAGAAGTTGATATAAAGCCTGTCAGCCTAGAAAATGTCATCGCTGTAGGTGATGCTGAACATATGGGTGTTGATTTCCATTCAGTCAAAGTGTCAGCATATCTATATCCCTTGTTTCTTTATTGGGAACGGAGAGTAGAAAGTAGGGATACCAGTTTCAATCCCATATGACATCTACAAGTATGAAAAACTGTTTTCCATAAAATATTGTCAAAGGTAATTAACTGGAGAAAAGGACATTCCTCTCTTTTAAACAGATTGAGACATTTTGGTATTGGTTTTAGGTTAGTGATATTAGTGATATTATTAACAGGAGAGTGGAATCTTACATACTTTTCGCCCAGTCACCCAATTACTAAATGTGATGTTCTGTTCTTCACATTAAAGACCCATCTGTCTATTCATTCTAGAAACATTTATTGGTTATTATGGTTATTGGTTATTATGAGGCAGCCACAATTTTTAGTTTTTGAGACATAAAATCACTGATCTAAGGTGCAGAATTCTAAGGCTGAGGCTGAGGTGGGAGCAAAGAAACACACAAAGGGTCTCTGGGTTCAAAGAGAGAGACACAAATTCTAATGTGGGATGGGGGGAGGGGGCACCAGGCAAGGCTTCTCAGAGCAACTCACACCTGAACTGAATAGAGAGGGTAAAGAGGAGCTCACCAAGCTGAGCAAGGACAGGATGGCGAGCTAAGGAGTAAAATGGGAAAAGGAAGTACAGAAACTGAGTGGCGTGAGAGAGTCTGGAGCATCCTTAGATCTCTGTCACTGGTTTGGCTGGAATATGGGGTACATAAGGGATGTGGGATGTAATGGGAAGTAAGCAGGAACCACACCATGAAATATCTGAGGAATTTTGATTCTGTAGATCAATGTGAAGATGAGTTCTCAGATGCTTAAAAGCAAGGAGAATGACATGAGATAATACATGACTAAGAGATTTTCCTATTGCAAGAAAGAAGTTTTCTAGAGTGAGAGACTTGAGCAGAGGCTCAAAGTGTGGGATGAGGAAGGAGCAAAAGCAAGGAGAAGGCATAGGATTGTTAAGCAGTACTCAGCATCTTGCTGCAGTTTTTAAAAACTTGAATGCTTTGAACAATCCATTTGCTTTGGGGACTTTTTCTGGCAGTGCTAAGAAGTCCAGTTATATAGCATAGAAAGCTGATAGTTGAATTAATTGACAGTTGTCGTGTTTTTCTAGATTGGGGGGGGAGAATTTTTAAGTTTAAACAGGAGGTGTGGTAGGTGATGGACAGGGAGGAAGGGGGAGGGTCAAATACACAAAGGCTTAATGAATTTGAGGAGCATGTTTGTAGTGGTAATCAAGAGTTAAAAAAATAGAGATCTAGGCTGTGATAAAGAGCAAGATACTGAAGAACAATATTTGAGAAGCAAAACAATTCTAGGTGAGGAGTCAATACTGTGTATGACGCATGTAGGAAATCTGTGTCATAGATACCTTTTCCATTATCTTCCTCATCCACTACTCACCCACTTCTCTCTCTTTTTTAATTGAAATATTGTTGACACATAACGTTACACATGGTAATTAGTTCAGATACACAACACAGTGATTCCACAATTCCACAATTATGCTGTACTCACCACGAGCATAGCTACCGTCTGCCACCGCACAATTCCATTGACCATATTCCCTGTGTTGTACCTTTCATGCCTGTGACTTACTCATTCCATAAATGGAAGCCTGGACCTCCTGCTTCCCTTCACCCACTTTGCTGATCCTCCCACCCTTTTTCCCTGTGGTACCCACATTTGTTCTCTGTGCTGATAGGTATGCTTCTGCTTTTTTTGTTTGTTCATTTTGTTTTTCAGATTCTACGTATAAGTGAAATCATATGGTATTTGGGGCACCTCAGTGGGTTAAAGCCTCTGCCTTCGGCTCGGGTCATGATCTCAGGGTCCTGGGATTGAGACCTGCATCAGGCTCTCTATTCAGCAGGGAGCCTGCTTCCTCCTCTCTCTCTGCCTGCCTCTCTGTCTACTTGTGATCTCTGTCTGTCAAATGAATAAATAAAGTCTTAAAAAAAAAAAAAAAAGAAATCATACGGTATTTTGTCTTTCTCTGACTTATTTTACTTAGCATAACATCCTCTAGGTCTACCCATGTTGATGCAAATGACAAAACCTTTTTTTATAGAAAAATTCTTTTTTGTAATAGAGTAATATCCCATAGTATATATACATATACCACTTCTCCTTTCTCTGTTCACCTACTGATGGACCCTTAGGTTGCTTCCATGTCATGGCTACTGTAAATAATGCTGAACAAACACAGGGTTGCATATACATCTTTACAAATTAGTGTTTTTGTTTCCTGTATGTACCCAACAATGGAATTAGTACAGTATTTTCATTTTTAATTTTTTGAGGAACGTCCATACTGTTTTCCACAATGGCTATACCAATTCACATTCCAACCAACAGTGCACAACAGTGGGCAGAGCAAGAGGGAGAAGCAGGTTCCCTGTTGAGCAGGGAGCCTCATGTAGGGTTTGATCCCAGGACCCTGTGATCATGATCTGAGCTGAAGGCAGATGCTTAACCACCTGGGTTGCCCAAGTGCCCCTCTTCTGATTTTGATACTAGTCATTCTGACTGGTAAACGATGTTGTCTCATTGTGGTTTTGATTTGCATTTCCCTGATGGATTAGTGATGTTGAATATATTTTCGTGTGTCTGTTTGCCACCTGTATGTCTTCTTTGGAAAAATGTCTATTTAAGTCCTCTGCCCATTTTTTAAATTGGATTATTATTTTTTTAAAGATTGTATTTATTTACTTGATGGACAGAGATCACAAGTAGGCAGAGAGGCAGGCAGAGAGAGAGAGAGAGAGAGAGAGGAGGAAACAGACTCCCTACTGAGCAGAGAGCCTGATGTGGAGCTCGATCCCAGGACCCTGAGATCATGACCTGAGCCTAAGGCAGAGGCTTAACCCACTGAGCCACCCAGGTGCCCTGGATTATTTGTTTTCTTGATGTTGAGTTGTATAAGTTATTTATATATTGGGGCTATTTACCCCTTATTAGATATGTCATTTGCAAACATCTCCCATTCTGTAGATTGCCTTTCCATCTTGTTGATGGTTTCCTTTGCTAAGCAGAGACGTTTTATTTTGATGTAGTCCCTACATCTGCATTTGCTTGTTTCCCTTGCCTGAAGAGACATGTCTAGAAAAATCTTGCTAAGGTTGATGTCAAAGTGATTGCTGCCTATATTTTCTTCTAGGATTTTTATGGTTTCAGGTCTCAGATTCAGGACTTTAATTCATTTTGAGTTTATTTCCATGTATGGTATAAGAATATGGTCCAGTTTCATTCTATTGCATGTAGGTGTTGGGTTTTCCTAGCACCATTTATTGAAGAGACTCTTGCTGCCATTGCATATTCTTACCTCCTTTGTCATAGATTAATTGGCCATATAAGCATGGGTTTATTTCTGAGTTCACTATCCTTTCCTACGGATCTATATTTTATGTTTGGGCTACCACCAAACTGTTTTATTATAGCTTTGTAGTATATCTTGAAATCTGGAGATTGTGATATCTCCAGCTTTGTTCATCTTTCTCAAGACTGCTTTTGCTATTCAGGATCTTTTGCGGTTCCATAAAAATTTTAGTATCACTTGCTCTAGTCCTGTGAAAAATGCTTTTGGTATTTTCATAAGAATACACTAAATCTGTGGATTATTTTGGGTAGTCTGGACATTTTAAGAATATTAATTCTTCTAATCCATGAGCGTGGATTATCTTTTCTATTTGTTTGCATCATCTTTAATTTCTTTCAAAAATGTTTTATAATTTTTATAATTTATAATAATAATTTAATAATTTATAATTTTTATAATTACATATGTGATTCTTTTGAACTCAGAGATTCCTTCTTACATATTTTTAATAGTACACAAAATTTTCTGCATGTATAATTCTTTTTTTTTTTTAAGATTTTATTTATTTATTTGACAGACAGAGATCACAAGTAGGCAGAGAGAAGGGGTGGGAAGCAGGCTCCCTGCTGAGCAGAAAGTCTGATGCAGGGCTCGATCCCAGTACCCTGGGATCATGACCTAAGCTGAAGGCAGAGGCTTTTTAACCCACTGAGCCACCCAGGTGCCGCTATACGTATAATTCTATCCATTGTGATATTGTTTGTATTAAGAAAAAACAAAAAAGTTAGAAATGTGATACGTGTCCACAAATGAATTACTAATTTAGTTATATTAAGATACACATATACCATGTAATATTCTTATTATACAGCCCTCAGATGGAATGGGATAGATCTATATTGGCTGATGTACAAGTATTCCTAAGAAATACTGAATAAAAGGCAAAGTACCAAAGACTGTGCACACTCTAATTCCATTTGTGTATATTTTTAAACTCTATACTTAATATGCACATATGCTCATAATATTCTCTGATTGGATACACAAGAAAGTGATTAATTTGGGGAGAAGGATTTGAGTGGGCTCAAAGAGCAAGGAAGTCTTTTTCCTTTTCATTTTATATCTCCTTTCTGCACTGTGAGTTTTTGTTTGTTTGTTTTGTTTCATCTGTTTGTTTTCAGTATGTCCATATGTTACTCTGGTTAAAAGAATAAAATAAACTTGCTTTCAGGAACAAATCTAATACAGATCATTTATACCATGGTTACTCAAAGTATTGGTCTGTGACAAGCTCAGGTGCTTTCACGAGAATGTGAATCAACACACTGCTTCTTTAGCAAAACAGTCTACCTAGAATAAAATAATGTCAGCTGAACTGAACAATGTGCTTAGTGATACAGTTGATTTACACTCTAAGGCAAACTTCTGATCCCCCATTGGCTGGCAATAGTTCTTAAGTGGTTTTCAGACAACACATTGAGAAACAGTGATTTATATTCTAATACGACTTTAATTCTAATATATTCTAATATATTCTAATTCTAATATTCTAATATGACTAATTATATTCTAATACAATACAGGTGAGAAGACATTCTCAGCTGTCCCAAACATACTTATATGTCCCAACCATATGGTTAAGTTATTTTCTTGGGCAAAATTCCTCCCTTAATGCCCCTGGTCCACACAGGCACTCAGGGACCCAGGATGCCAGAGCCTCTGTCATCTTTCACATGTGGCTTTAATCATAGCACTGTTGACAACGTGGCAAGAACGAGGATACAGGAGGGCCTGGGTGGCTCAGTGGGTTAAGCCCCTGCCTTCAGCTCAGGCCATAATCTCAGGGTCCTAGGATGGAGACCCACATCAGGCTCTCTCTGCTCAGCAGGGAGCCTGCTTCCCTCTCTCCGTCTGCTGCTCTGCCTGCTTGCTATCTCTCTCTCTCTCTGTGTCAAATAAATAAATAAAATCTTAAAAAAAAAAAAAAAAAAAGAATGAGGATACAGTTCCCCCTAGCTACAAAGATACCTAGGACATGCAGTCTCACAGTGGACAGCTCTTTTCTAACAACAAAAGAGTGACTCTTTTTTCTACCTCTGTTACAGCAATCTATAGGACCTTTTCCAGCACTAAAACACAAATCAAATAGAAATCAAATATGCTTTTTACCCAATATGCATTGATATAATGGGGGGGGGCATAATTCTAACCATTAACTTTGAATATATCTTTTCATATATATTAATGAAATGCCTACCTTCACAAACTACGAATGGCAATCAATATTAAAACACTTTCAAAAGTATATTCAACTTGAGAAGAGAGGGTAACCTTTAACCGTCCCTCAGAACAATGTACTGACCAAACATGCTTGAACATGTACCAGCAACAGGCCTCTGGGAGAGAAGACGATACATATCCTTGAAGCCAAGCAGCTGGGAATGCCTGGCCACGCAGGGTGCAATGCCGCCTGCTTCTTTTTTCTGTTATCTCGCCTTCTCCAGAGATCACCTGTAGTTAATTAGATGATTCCTATAAATATGTTTACTCAACCACAAATCCTATACTGCTTGATCAGACATATCTTACTTATCTATAATCTCCTTTGATTCCTTTGTTGATTGTTACCTCGTATCTAATAATACAGGATTGAGGGGGACTGAGGAGTTGTTTGGGACCACAGTTTTCTCAACTGCTGACCCCCACTCCTGTTCTATTGAAGCTGACTTGTTTGTGCCTTATTCTTCTCCCATGCACCACTGGATAGCAGCAAGTGGCCATTGGAAAGCGACAGTAACTGGTAACTAGATGGTGATTTAATACGATACAATACCCTAACTTACTTGTGGTAGACATATTTTTTGGTTGCCTTTCCAGACTACTCTGCAAATCGCTTCCCTACCCAAGGGGATGAATCCTGGAAATGATGCAGAAATTCCATAATCCAAGCTTTTGCCAATTACCTGGGGTGAACTTGAACAACCTGGGCCAATCCAGAATACAAAACTAGTTAGCGTCTGCCAGGCTCTTAACCAGGAAATGATGTAGGGTGGACTGGGGGAGCTATGCTGGGCCCAGAGAAGAAAGGTATCACAGAGAGAAGTGGAGACTAGAAACCGTGTGACCCCAGAGAGTGAGTCCTGAGAAAGTCAGTGAGAGGTTGCATTCTAATGGCTTCTCTCCTCTTGGTTTCAATCCCTCTGAGGTATCCTTGTACTCCATCATCTTTATGATTAACTGTCCCTTTGTTGTTATTTCAAAGTTAACTTTGACTAGGCTTCTGTTATTTGAAAACAGCCTTAGGACAACTGTTTATCAGTCATTCCTTCCAAATTCCTTGCCTCTATATATTAGGGTGTAAAGGGAAATCTTCCTTAGGCCACAGACCTCAGACATCTACAACTTTTTAAAGTAGATCTGACCTAGACCCATTGTTGTACATTGGCTTGATACAATTTCAAATCCACTTGTTTATGGTGAAAATTAAAATTCTTTTAAGAGTGAAGTTGTTTTGATATGAGTGAAGTAAGCTGTGACAGGATGTCATCATCTCATCTGTTGTCACTGCTAAGAACTCCGTAGTCCAGCTGCTAAGGGGCCCCACTGGGGCTTATCAATAAAAATGCATGAAGAAGCATCTACGGCAAGGGCACATTCAGACTATAAATACCGAGAGTTTGTGAGGACTGAGAGTATTCAGTCTGGGCAAGGAGGCTCTTTGGTGATCTAAATAGCTTTCTGAAGACCTTGGGGCAATTAGCTCTTGCCACAGTGAGACAGTGGTGAAAATCGGCAGTGGCCCCACAAAGGAAATCCTTATACTTGTCAACACCCACATCATTAATTCCTAGCATTGTGCACTAGCAACAGGAGATTTTTACTTTTGCACTGGCAGCTGGACATCAAATCTCAACTGACTAAGCCATCTTTCCCAAGCACCAATACCTATAAAGGTACACCTTGACTAAACGTGTACTTTAATCCTTTCATCTCCCTTTGCCTGGAACAAGAATGTGATTCATCTAGGACTAGTTAGAATATGTTATTTCTTCACAGGCATATTAAGAGACATCATCCTGGGGTGCCTGGATGGCTCAGTTGGTTAAGTGTCTGCCTTCAGCTCAGGTCATGATGCCAGGGTCTTGGGATGAAGGCTTGCATTGGGATGGAGGCGATAGCTGGGTTCCCTGCTCAGCAGGGAGACTGCTTCTCCCTCTCCCTCTGCCTGCTTCTTCCCTTGCTTGTGCTCTCTTTCCGTCAAATGAGTAAAATATTAAAAAATTTTTTAAAAAGAGACCTTATCCTGTACAATAGTGGCTTGTGAAATTATTTCAATTCCCGAACCAGTGAACCAGTATTAAATAAATTACTGGCAAGGATAAACTCAGTCTCAAACCCTCTTACACTGTTGGTAGGAATGCAGGGTGGTACAGCCACTCTGGAGAAAACAGTATGGAGGTTCCTCAAAAAGTTGAAAACAGATTTACCCTATGATCCAGCAATTGCACTACTGGATACTTCCTCCAAGATACAAAGGTAGTGATCCGAAGGGGCACCTTCACCCCAGTGTTTATGGCACCAATATCCGCAACAGCCAAACTATGGAAAGAGCCCAGATGTCCATAGACAGTTGAATGGATAAAGAAGATGCAGTATGTATATACAATATAGAATACTATTCAGCCATCAAAAAAAAAAAAAAAAAAAGAAAAGAAATCTTGCCATTTGCAATGCCGTGGATGGAATGAGAGGGTATTATGCTAAGTAAAATAAGTCAATCAGAAAAAGACAATTAACATATGATCTCACTCAGATCTGGCATTTAAGAAACAAAACAGAGGATTGTAGGGGAAGAGAGGAAAAGATAAAACGACAAAATCAGAGAGAGAGACAAACCATTAGAGAATCTTGACTCTGGGAAATAAACTGAGGATTGCTGGAGGGGTAGTGGGTGGTGGAAGGTTGGGGTAACTGGATGATTGGCATTAAGGAGGGAAAGTGATGTAATGAGCAAAGGGTATCATGTTAGACTGATGAATCACTGACCCTCTACCAATAATACATTATATGTTTATTAATTTATTGTAAATTTAAAAAGAAAAAAAAAGATGAACTCGGTCTCTGAGCATTAATTTGCCTCCCCAAACAAAACCACCACTAAGTCTATTTTTTGAGAAATAAATATAGATGGGTATCCTCTCATGTTTTGCTCACGCAGACACCCTTTGCAAGAATGGGTTTGGCACCCAAAACAACTGCTAATTTATTTTTAAGAATAAATTTTTTACTTTCTTATATTTTTATCTCATATAGCTAGCGCTGGTAGCCTCACCTTGTACTTTGCACTTGACTTTATGCAAGATATACAGGATTTTAAAATGCATGAGCTTATCTAATGTGTGTTGGATTCATTTTATTTTATTTTTACCTTATGGCTCTTCATCAATTATGTATTCATCATAAAAAATCCTCAAAGGGGCACCTGGGTGGCTCAAAGGGTTAAGCCTCTGCCTTCGGCTCAGGTCATGATCCCAGGGGCCTGGGATAGAGTCCCGCATCGGGCTCTCTGCTCAGCAGGGAGCCTGCTTCTCCTCATCTCTCTCTGTCTGTCTCTCTGCCTACTTGTGATCTCTATCTCTGTCAAATAAATAAATAAAATCTTAAAAAAAAAAAAAAAGAATAACATCTTCTCTAAAAAAAAAAAAAAAGCCCTCAAAGCTTTTGCTTGAATGATAGCCAAACCCAAACTGCTAACTTAAATCCTGAAACTATAACACCAGACATCTTTCCTTCTTGGGCCCACATTTATAAAAGAACATAATTGTGTGAACAGCAATAATTCAATTCAGTCATTGTCAAGGATCAATTCTTTTATACAATTTTTAAAGTACTGAGAACATTTTTCTTTACCTACTTGCCCAATGAGATAAGTACTGTCTAAATGGTTTCATAGGAAATACATTTATACTTATTCCTAAGATGTATCCAAGATCAAGAGCAACATCAGTCTCATGACTTTGTAGTTTGTCTATACTACAGTAAAAAAACATTCCTCCATACTTCACTCAGCTGAGCACCTTGTTCCTTTCCTACTCTGATGTCCAGCAGGCCTTCCTGTGGTCTGAGGGAACTTGGAAAGGAAGCTGTAAGCTGTGGGGACAGGCTGAAGTCAGATCCTCAGCTAAGTCTGAGGAAAGAACTGGCGAGAACGTTTGATTGGACTCTCCGCTGATTCCCAGCCTGGGATTAAGGTGTTAATGTGTGAATTTGGGAAAAAAAAGACTTATCAAAAAAAGGAGTTTTTAATCAGCATTATTTTAAAAATGTGCTCAGTTCATACTAATCCCTCCCAGACTTTCTCATTTATCTACCATTATGAAAACCATAGTGTTTAATGTCTCTTCCCAAGAGAATTTGAATTTTTGTTTAAAAATAGAGGAAATCTGGTAAGGCAAGACCCAGAAATATTGCTTTACTTTAGCCACTAGCTCATTGATTTTCATAGTGTAACAAGATCATGATTTTTTCAGTGTTCTTTCCCTAGTGACCTCCCTTTTTCTTCAATAGCAGGAAATACTTATCAACCACAGAGGAAGAGATTTCTTCTCTTTATATGAATCCATAAAATCTAGCCTGTTTCTATGGTTCCCATCTCATTCCCATCTCTTGCTTCTCCCTCTGCCTGTTTCTTCTCTCTCTTTCCTTTACCTACACTTACTTAAACCAATTATTACGATTTTCTCTTCCTTTTCAGTGTTTTGTGATGGCCTCCTCTCTCTGTTATACCTGCAGACCTACAGCGACATAGCGATAGTATGTTCAAACCAAATTTGTTTATTCTAACAAAAACATGAATTGGAGATTGTTGTTTGCTCTCAATCTCATCATAAGCAACACTGATTCTGGATTTCTAACTTTCTCATCCTACAAAAGGTGATCTTCCCAGATCTCTAGCCCTTTATATTTTATTGCTCTGTACAATGGCCTATTTTATTTAAACTTACAGTACATCTCTTAATGACCACTCAAAATGCAGTGGTTAGTTATATGCTTAATAATTGATTGTTTTCTTATATACATGGTTTAAAAAATCCTAACCTTTTTTTTTTTTTTTTTAATGTCTTTTCTTCCCTTGAGCCAAAGTCCTAGGAGGTCACCAGGGTTCCATCAGAAGCTGCAAAGATCCATACCTGCTCTGGGGTCCTCAGCTGTAGCGGGTCTGAGTCACGTGGTTGGAGCCCAGTGGAGCAGCTTCCGGTTGGTCCGCCCTTTATCGGCACCCGCCGGCAGCTTCCGGTATCTGCCTGACCTCTCTCAGGTGCTGTGCAAGAGACCAGTCTCAATCCCCCCTTTCCCTGTGTGTACAGGGGATACATGCCCTGGTGGTGACTCACTGGACTCCGTGGTGTGGTCCTTCCCTGGGCTGGACTCGCTGTTGCTTCCCACCCCCCGCAGCAGGGTGCTGGAGTACCAGATAAACTTTCCCTGGTGTGCCTCCGGCTGCCTTGTGCCATCGGCCTGGGGGGTTTCCGGGCGTCCAGCTGTGATAAGCACAGCCAAGCAAGCACACGGGGGCAGCAGCAACGTCGGCTGCTCCATCCATCGAGAAACAGTCTAATGCGTGCCAGGGTCCGTGGCTCACGTGAAAGCTCCCCTGGACGCGCTGAAGATAAGCAGCTGCTGCTTCAAGAACCGCAAGTAAGTTTCTCCGTCCCCGAAGGACGGCCGTTTGTGTGAGCCGTTTTTGATTGTGAAGTCTTAGAGGATGTGGGGGCGTATATCAAGAGAGATGTGGCTTCGAGGTTCCCACATGGTGGATTCTCCCAGCATCGTGCCAAACAGGAAGTTCCTTTTCACAATCCTGTTAACTCTTCCTACCACTTCTAATAACTTGGGCTATTTTGTTTATTTTGTCTTGTTTTAATTTCTCTGAGTCTCAGTTTCTTCATCTGGGAAATCGAGGATATTTGACTTACGTAATTCATAGTGCCTCTTCTAACTCCAAAAATCTTGTCGCTTTGTTAATAAATCCGTGATTTTCCCTCCTTACAAATATCTTTAGAATTGCCTCATGGAAAACTAATTAAAAATATATGCTAATATTGTGGTTATCAATTAATTTCTCTAAGCACCATTTTTACATAGGTCAATTAGATGTTTTTTAGACCCCTTTAAAACTCATGATGTTATACATGTGATAGATTCTAGCAGACTTTTCTATCAGTTAGGACTCCCCCCCCCCCCCCCCCCCACTTAGGACCTTTATTCACTACAGATAAATGTATGTGTTTTCTGTTGTCAGAAACCGAAAACTCCAGATCCTTAGTGCATTTCCTGGTTATAAGAAAACTTAGAGCCAAAAACATTGTCCAAATGTTGTAATATGCCAAACACTGTGGCCGATGGAGGAAGGCATCTATTTCCTGTCAAATGGATTTTGTTCTCTATTATCCTCAAATGCCTTACTTAGAGAATTTCAATTTGTAGGTGTGGGCAGAATGTAAGACTTCAGTTCAATTCACAGTACAATCTCCAGTTTCATGCTAAAGCATTTTCAAGTTCTCGGTACAAATTCATCCACTTACCTCCCAATCATTTGGCATAGGTCATGAGTAAGAATCCATTCTTTTCTATAGGCATCTCTGTCCAATGATTAAGGAACTGTTTCCAGGGATTGGAGTGGGAAAAGATGGTCCCATAGAGGCATCCATGGATGCCTAAGTGGACAAGCTGTCCAGAGACTATAGCAGTTTATGCAAGAATCACATGCTCACCTGTGCTGTAATGGACCTGCTTTGCATAGATAGATTCTGTAGGTTCCCTAAGCCTACAGTATTTCTAGTCTTTTGTACCCAGTAGACATTGCCAATGCCGTGTAAGTGCATCTGTTCTTACGCTAATAACTGTCTCAGGGTCCAGGATTATGATATTTTCTTATCAAGTCAAAGCAGTCATGTACAAGATTAATGGTGTGCTAAAGATGTGCAGTGCACAGCCTGTACAACGGTAAATAGCTGCCCTGTAGAATGTTTCTTACAATCTGGCTCAGGAAAACTGTTATTGGTATCACTTGTAGCTTTGATGAATCCAGCACTATCCAGACTCTAAAAAATGTTCAGAAATCTGTTTCATGTCTTTCAGAAATCACACAGTAGAGGCACCTGGTTGGCTCAGGTGGTAAAGTGTCCCACCCTTGGTTTCTGCTTAGGTCGTGATCTCAGGGTGGTGATATCAGGGTCATGAGATGGAGCCCCATGTCAGACTCCATGCTGATCATGGAGTCTTCTTAAGATTCTCTCTCCCTCTGTCCCTCCCTGCACCTCCCAACCTTGTGTGTGCGTGCTCTCTTGAAAGAAAGAAAGAAAGAAAGAGAAAAATGATAGAACCGATAATATTCACGGGAAATAGGTACCAGGTTTTTTTTCAACTATCACATTTTTGTATCCAGTATGAACGCAGCAGCTTAGGCAGACCCCCCCCCCCCAAAGTTGTAGTGAATTCTGAGTCAACTGTTACGTGCATTACCTCCAAGTCCCACACCAAGGGCTAAATTTATAAATAACGTTTGTTCAATCATTGTTTTCTAAAGAAAGCGCTTTTGTTCATTTCTTTCTGTTTGCTGTTGAAAACAATGATGTTATAGTATATGAGGGTCTTGAACATCCACAAAACATTTAATTTGTCTCAATTTAACCATTCTTTTTCATTCAGAAATAAGAAAAATGCATGATTTAGAATCTCAGTAGTAAGAGGACAAAAACATTTTTAGCTGACTCCTGAACTACATATTACTTCCAAGCTACTTTTCCTAGGAAATAAAAATCTCATATTATGTGACTATAGAAATGAGACCCACAAACTCTGATTTGAAACTAGCTTATGAAAAGCCCAAATTTGAAAGACAGATGAACTACCAGGTTATTTTGAGGTTTGTTTAAGAATCTTCTAGAAGTTTTCCCCATATGCAGATTTGTAGCTTTCTCACATCTGAAGAATACCCAGTCATCTGTACTCCTGGAGATATTCCCATTGTTGGGAAATACATCTGCTTTCTGAGGAATTTTCCCTATCCACTTCACAAACCAGCAAACTCAGTATACAAAGACCAATATTCAGCATTCCATCTTACCTGAGTTTGTATCCTTACTCTCTGTCCTTTCATCCTGCTTTATTTGTCTTCAGAGCTCTTAACCACTGTCTGACATGACTTTAACTATTTGTTTATTACCTGTCTTCCAAATGAGAATGCATATTCTAGGAGAGCATGGATTTTTGTCTATATTGTCCTTTGTTATAACCCAAGCACTTAGTATAGTTCAGGGTACATAACAGTAACTCAGTAGACACTTTTTGAATAAATGAATAAATACATATTCACAAATCCACTAGAGAATTGTTGCTTTCCACTTTATTATGGGTTTAAGTGATTTAGTTTTTATAGCACCCTGGGTTATTAAGTAAATTTTAATAAACACTTAAAAGTTATTTTTATTATGTAAAATATCTTCTTTTTTAAAATAGATTTTATTTATTTATTTGACAGACAGAGATCACATGCCAGCAGAGAGAGGGGGCAGGAAGCAGGCTCCCTGCTGAGCAGTGAGCCTGATGCAGGGCTCTATCCCAGGACCCTGGGATCATGACCTGAACAGAAGGCAGAGGCTTTAACCCACTGAGCCACCCAGGCACTCCTATGTAAAATATCTTCTTAAACAAAAAAAAAATTTTTTTTAGATTTTATTTATTTATTTTGACAGAGAGAGAAATCACAAGTAGATAGAGAAGCAGACAGAGGGTGGTTGGTGGAGGGGGATGCAGGCTCCCCGCTGAACAGAGAGCTGGATGGGGGGCTCCATCCCAGGACCCTCAGATCATGACATGAGCCAAAGGCAGAGCTTAACCCACTGAGTCTCCCAGGTGCCCCAATCTTTTTTTTTTTTTTTTTTTTTTTTTTTTTAAGATTTCATTTATTTATTTGAGAGAGAGAGCCTGAGAGGAGAGAGGATCAGAGGGAGAAGCAGACTCCCTGCTGAGCAGGGAGCCCAATGCGGACTGGATCCTGGGACTCCAAGATCATAACCTGAGCTGAAGGCGGTCGCCCAACCAACTGAGCCACTCAGGTGCTCTTCTTAAACAAAATCTCAACTGTTTCATAGTTCTTTGACTTTGGTTCCTTTTTTCCCAATTATTTCTCTGGACACTGATTAAGAGATCTAAATCCCTACCATCAAAATATAAGTTCATATAAATATAAGTTCATTTAAAGCAAATATTTTATTTCACTCAAATGTTTAGTAAGTATAGAGATAATCCATCACCAAAAAGAAGACTTTCAGCTTCAGACATTCAGGCTATTAAGTGTTCAATGAATGTTTTTTCCATAGGACACTAAATAACATGCAAAGTTCTATTAAAAATTAGTAAGATAGTGATGTGGGAGGCAAAGGCAAAAGAAAAAATTAAATTTTCTTACTGCCTACAGCCCACTGACAAGCCCTTGAAACAAGTAGAGTGATTTTTCTATAGGAACTAAGCTGCCTCGATGTTGACACTTCACTAAGAGCAAAAGGCAATCTTAGCTTAACATTATCCTGACCCCCTCCCCCAACCCAGTATCCTGTAAGTCCACTTTTTTTTTTTTTTTAAGATTTTATTTATTTATCAGAGAGAGAGAGGGGGAGAGAGCAAGCACAGGCAGACAGAATGGCAGGCAGAGGCAGAGGGAGAAGCAGGCTCCCTGCCGAGCAAGGAGCCCGATGCGGGACTCGATCCCAGGACGCTGGGATCATGACCTGAGCTGAAGGCAGCTGCCCAACCAACTGAGCCACCCAGGCGTCCCACCTGTAAGTCCACTTTAACATATAAAAATTCCTTTGGAAATTTTCTTTATACCCCCCAGATATATGTTAGCAATCATCCTCTAAACATGTGGCCCTTGATATACATCTCAAGGGTCTCATAACTGAAGTTTTACTAAATAGTAATAAATGACTTTTTCCTAACAATAGCTACCCCCCTCAAGGTCCTAGAAAACTTGCTTCCAAAATTCCTTAGAGACTTACTCTATTCCTAACCATCTCCCATTTTGCAAGTATGTAATCAACCAATCCTCATGACCCTAGTGCAACTCCTGCCCGCAGGTCCTGTTTCTGTGCTTTAAAAAAAAACAAAAAACCACCTTTTGCACCAAAGACATCTCAAGAATTCTTTCTTGGTCTTTAACTGTGAACCACAACATTTCCACATCTTTAGGACCTCTGATTCCAATTTCTTAAACATAAAGAACATCTTTTCCTTTGTTAAAATGAAACAGGTCTAAAATTGTGTCACTTAGTTAAGTATCTCCAAGACTTAGCGCCTAACCTAATTAAGGTTTCTGCTACCCTCTGGAGTGGAATTTTAAACAAATCAGTCTGGAATTTCTTCCTCACCATTAGTGAGATAATCTGCCAGATAAAACCTCCTGCCTTCCCCTGAGAGAAGGTAACACTTACTCGATATAATCTTATCCTTTGTTGCTAACCTCTTTGTTTGGCCCCATTTCTGCCTATAGGATCCTTTCATTTTGTATAGTTCTTGAACCTCCTTTTTACTTGCTAGATGGGATGCTGCCCAATTCATGAATTGCTTAAAAAGAACAATTAGATCTTCAAATTTACTCAGCTGAAATTTTTTAACACCTTAATTGATATTTATTTGGATTGAAGTTTAATTTTATAAAACTTTATTCACCATGCATTATATTTAAAAAATAATTTTATGGTGAAACAATAAACATACCTAAGAGTACATAAACATAAATTAGCAGCTTATTGAGAGATAAACAAAAATCTCAGAAAATTCCACTCAGATAAAAAAATTATATATATATAATATATATATAATTATGTATATAATATAAATATATATTTTATATATATTTGAAATATTATTAATGTGGAGAACAAAGGCAAAAGGAAATGTACATAAAATTAAATTTCCTTATAATTTGCAGCCCCTTGACAAATACTTGAGGCAAGCAGAATATAACTTTCCTCCAGGAACAACCAATTTAATGCCCTGCTAGAGGAAAAAACAACTTTAGCTTAACAATAGGCCTTCAGGATCCTGTAAATCTTCTTTCACATATGAAAATCCTTTTTGAAACTTCCTTTGTCTTTACCTCCCCCAACTCCAAAGATGAATGACTATTCCTCACAACTCCAGGGCAGCTCTTTCTGCCCGAAGTCATGTCCCTGTGCTTTAAGAAAAAACACATTTTTTTTGTAACGAAAGGTCTCAAGTTTTGCCTGGTTTTGAACTTTTTGTAAATGGAATTGATGTGGTTTGGAGTGTTGGGGTTCAGAGCCGACAGCCATGAAAGAATTCTTGAGATGTCTTTGGAAACTGGACCTGTGCGCAGAAAACTGCATTTTGCAGTTGTGAGGGGTGGTGATTACATACTTTCAAGTTGAGAGGAGGTCAGAGACATAACAAACCTCCAAGGTATTTTGGAAACAGTTTCTTAGACCTTGAGGGGACTAACTTATGAAGTTCTAGAATATACATGAGGTTCAGTGAGGTGAGGTCTGGAGCCGATGACCAAGAAAGAATTCTTGAGACGTCTTTGGTGCAAATGGTGGTTTATTAAAGCATGAAGACAGAACCTGTGGGCAGAAAGCTGCTGCCCTGGGGTTGTGAGGGATGGCAGGTTACATACCATGGGGGTGGGGAAAGTAAGGAAAAGAGAGGTTCAGTAGAACTTTCATAAGCTAAAGAGGACCTACAAAATACCAGATACCAGAGGCCTTGCCACTGCCAAGGTCTTTCTGCCCTTTTTAGCAAGCTAAGATAGTTGGGAGTATAAAGCCCTATTTAGCCAGAGCAGCTCCATCCGGTTAAACAGTGATTTTGTTGTTTATGCAGTAAAACTTAAACTGACCCTGCCCCCCACCAGGGGAACTTACTTAAAAGCAAGTCTGGGAAACCAGTAGAATATGGCTGACCAGTCCCTGAGAACAGAGTCCAAACACAAGGGTGGGTCAGGTCAGCAGAGCCAGAGACAGCAGAGCCTGAATGCGGGGATGAGTTGGGCCAGGTGGAGACATCCAATCAGTGGAGCATGCATACTGTCTCCCTAGCTACCAAGGAGTGTAAGACCCACCTTTTGGGCGCCAATTCTGACCAAGGTGATAGGCTAGTTCAAATAGCTACTATGGGGTGAATTGTAATTCATTTGGCCACCTGAGTGTGACCTAGCATGACTGCAGCTTTCTCTGTGTGTTGCAAATCTCATTGGCCACCTGTGTGTGCCCAGGCTCAACCACATGGTCTTTGCTCTATGGAAGTTGGTCTGTGAGGCTGGGGGTGGTTGCCCTCTCTGTAAGAGGCAGCCCTGAACGGTCAGTTTGATTCTTCATGCTTGGTACGAAATAAAGCTTTGCTTGACCTTCGCTTTGTATCAGTCTCGCTCCTTTGATTACTGACCCATCAGGGAGATTCCTAAAGAATGTCACATATGTCCACCCAGGAGTGGGGGTGGGGGGGAGGTTGCAAGGTGTCAGCTTTTGCTTTGTCCTCAGCCAACCTTCTGTTCCCTCATCATAACTACTGTTGGGATCAGGTATTACCATCTAATAAAACCTTAGTCATGAGTCTGTTCTGCTGTTCTTCAGAATGTCTGTGTTACTCTTGGTCTCTCCCTTTCTATATAATTTAAATTCAGCTTGTCTTGTTCCACAGAGATCTGTGTGGGGACTTGGACAGAGATTGCACTGAATCTATAAAACAATGTTGGAAGAACTGATATCTTTACAATATTAAGTTCTCTGACTTATGTACAAAATATATCTCCATTTATTTTCATCATTTAAAATTTATCTTATTAAATGTGTATTAATTCCTACAAAGAGGTCTTATGTATCTCTTTTGAATTTTACTAATAGTCCTTAATATGTTTGATAGTATAAACTATGTATTTTATAAATTTAATTTTCTAATGTTTGTGGCTAGTATAGAGATACACCGTGATGTTTGAGTAATAACCTCTAAATTCTCTTAAAACTAAAATTTTATCTGTGGCCTCAATTAAATGTTTTCTTTCAAAATTTGTGAAACATGACATTTCCTTACCAATTTTTATGTTCCTTTTTCCTTGCTTTACTGCAGTTGCTAAAACCATCAATATACAGATGAATGGAAGCAGTAATAGTGGCATTCCTAGCTTCTATGTCAAAATATACCAGTAAGTACAATATTTCCTGTAGATTTTTTTGTAAACTACAGTTGACTCTTGAACAACATGGGTTTGACCAGTCAGTCCACTACAGAAGGCTGGCTGAGGACAAAGCAAAAGCTGACACCCTCTAAACTTCCCCCACTCCCTGCTGGGTGGGACATAGGTAACATTCTTTAGGAATCTCCCACCTATCTTAATGTTAATACCTTGCTGGAGGTCAAAATGACCTTGACAATGGCAAGGCCTCCAGGCCTCTGGTAACTTGTAGGTCCAAAGTTCTATTAAAACCTCCCTTTTCCTTCCTCCACCCCCCTTAGTACATAAGCTGCCACCCCTCACAACCCTGGGGCAGCTGTTCTTCCTGCCCATGGGTCCTGTCCCTGTGCCTTAATCAACCACCATTTTGTACCAAAGATGTCTCAAGAATTCTTTCTTGGTCATTGGCTCCAGACCTCACCCCACTGAACCTCAGCTATATTCTAGAACTTCATCACTTACATGTGGATTTTTTTCAGTAAGTACAGTACAGTACTGTAAATGTATTTTCTCTTTCTCTCTCTCTCTCTCTTTTTTTTTTAAAGATTAATTTACTTACTTATTTGAGAGAACAGGAGCAGTGAGGAGGAGCAGAGGGAGAGGGAGATAAAGATAAAGACTCCCCACTGAGCAGAGAGCCCATTAGGAGTCTCCTGGGATCATTATCTGAGCAGAAGGCAGAGGCTTAACCCACTGAGCCACCCAGGCACCCCTCTACGATATTCTTAATAGCATTTTCTTTTCTGTAGCTTTCTTCATTGTAAGAATATGGGATATGATACATAGAACATACAAAATATGTGTTAATGGACTGTTGATGTTATTATTAAGGCTTCTGTTCAGCAGTAGGCTATTAATAGCTAAGTTTTGAGGGAGTCAAAAGTTATACACAGATTTTCTATTGTGCAGGGAGTCAGTGCCTCTAAACCCTGTATTATTCAAGGGTTAACTGTCCTTTTTTCAACTTGAGGAACTTTTCTTTTTCTTATTTTTTTTTAAAGTTTTTTTTTTAAGTTTTTTAAAGTTTTTAATGAACAATGAATTTTGTCAAATGTGTGTAAAATGATACTATAATTTTCTTCCTCCAGTGGCTTAATAATGGAAAATCATGGTGATTGATTTTTGAATGTCAAACCAATCTTGAGTTTCTGGGATTAACTCAAATTTAGTCAAACATATTACTCCTTTATAAATTGATATATCTGTTTATTAGTTTTCAAGGAGTTTTTGCATGTATGTTCTTTAGTGAGAATGGTTTATATAATTTTCTTCTCTAGTTTTGGTATTAATATTATATTTTCCCCATGAAATGACTTGGGGAGTGTGCCTTCTACTTCTACTTTAAAAAGTTTTTGTAGGGGTGCTTGGGTGGCTCAGTGGGTTAAAGCCTCTGCCTTCGGCTCGGGTCATGATCCCAGGGTTCTGGGATTGAGCTCCACATCGGGCTCTCTGCTCTGCGGGGAGCCTACTTCCTCCTCTCTCTCTCTCTCTCTCTCTCAGCCTGCCTGTCTGCCTACTTGTGATCTCTGTCTGTCAAATAAAAAAAAATTTTTTTGTAATATGAGAGCTGTTTGGGCTTGGAGTTTCTTTTTGGTAAGATTTTTTATTACTGTTACTGTTTCTTTTCTTTTTTTTTTTAAAGGTTTTATTTATTCATTTGACAGACGAAGATCACAATCACAAGTAGGCAGAGAGGCAGGCAGAGAGAGAGGGGGAAGCAGGCTCTGTCCTGAGCAAGGAGCCTGATGTGGGGCTTGATCCAAGGACCCTGAGATCATGACCTGAGCCAAAGGCAGAGGCTCAATCCGCTGAGCCACCCAGGCACTCTCAAGAATTCATAATTTTAGATGAATTCTTGATGGCCTTTCTTTTTTTTCTTTTGGCTTCTTGTGTCAATTTTGGCAAGTCATGTCAATTTCATTTTCGTTTCACAGGATCAACTTCAGGCTCTTTTGGTTTTATTTCTGCTCATATCTTTACTGTTTCCTTCTTTTCACTTTCAGTTTTCTCTTTCTCTAACTTCTTGACATGGTTGCTTACTTCATCTATTTTCAACATTTCTTTTCTTTTTTTTTTTTTTCCTTAAGATTTTATTTATGGGGGAGAGGGGCAAAAGGAGAGGGAGAGAGAATCTTAAGTAGACTCCATGCTGAGCTCAGAGCCTGACATTGGGCCTAATATAAGGACCCTGAGATCATGGCCTGAGCTGAAACAGAGTCAGTTGCTTAACTGACTGTGCCACCCAGGCACCTTAGCATTTCTTCTTTTCTAATAAATGTGTTTTATTTTTTATTTTTATTTTTTTTAAAGATTTTATTTATGTATTTGACAGAGAGAAATCACAAGTAGATGGAGAGGCAGGCAGAGAGAGAGAGAGGGAAGCAGGCTCCCCGCTGAGCAGAGAGCCCGATGCGGGACTCGATCCCAGGACCCTGAGATCACAACCTGAGCCGAAGGCAGCGGCTTAACCCACTGAGCCACCCAGGCGCCCCTAATAAATGTGTTTTAAATAAAAATATCATCCAGGTAATGATTTAGCAGCAGTTATGATGTCTTATATTTTCATTATTCAATTGGAAATACTAATTTGTTATGATTTTTTCTTTGAACTCATAAGCTATTTACATATTTTTAAAATTCCCAAATATTTGGATATTTCTTAGTTTTACAGTTTTTCATTTTTTTCAAGATTTTATTTATTTGATGGAGACACAATGAGAAAGGAAATACAAGCAGAGGTAGTGGGAGAGGGAGAAGCAGGCCCCCCACTGAGTGGGGAGCCCGATGAGGGCTCAATCCCAGGACCCTGGGATCATGACCCAAGCCTAAAGCAGATGCCCCTGTTTTTTGTTTTTTACCATAATTGTTTTATGATAAAAAGCATAGCCTATAATATTTAAATGTGTTGAGCCATGCTTTATGGCCAATATATGGTTAGTTTTTAAAAATACCAATTTGTGCTTGAAAAGGCTGTGAATTCTGCAGTTAGTTGTATGAATTAAAAAAAAAAAATGAAAGAATGAATATAACCTTGTGTTATGTAATACTATCAAAGCAAAAAAAAAAAAAAACAAAAAAATGAGTTTTCCAAACAGGATTAGAAATCTCTCTTGCTCTTCCTATGCTGTGTGTATTCCTAGGATCTTTTAAAGTAGCTGTTGGTGAGATAGAAAAGGAAGGGCCAGTTGTATCTGCATATGGGTCTTTTAGTTTGGTTTATCTTAGGGATTCATAGCATAACATTGATTATGTCCAATTTTTGTGTTTTTTTTTTTCTCCTAAGTCAAGAGACAACATATTTTTAGAAAATGTCAGTAAATAATGCATCAGGGAAAGAAAAATATGCTGTAAGTAACACATACCCACTAATCTATAATGAATAAAATATAAATATTGAATATAAATTCAATTCTGTTCCTTAGAAGGAATCTCAAAGTAATATTTGAAATCATTTTTTTTAAAGATTTTATTTATTTATTTATTTGTTTGTTTGTTTATTTGACAGAGAGAGAGAGATCACAAGTAGGCAGAGAGGCCAAGGGCGTGGTGGGGGGGCAGGGAAGCAGGCTCCCCTCCGAGCAGAGAGGCTGATGTAGGGCTCTATGGGGCTCGATCTCACAAAACGGATCATGACCTGAGCCCAAGGCAGAGGCTTTAACCCACTGAGGCACCCAGGCGCCCCTATTATTTTTTATCCTGGGCATTCATTTTTAGCTTAACACTGTTGCTAATAGAATCAATTTTACTTTTCACCTGTCTAACCTGTCTAACATTCTAAAGAATCTTCTACAGGAAAAGTCATTTCATTTTGTATTAGTAGCACACCTAGAACAGTGTGATGTCAAAACGGGGGGGGTGGGGGGGTGGGCTGTATCAAAGCTAAGATAACAGGCTAAGATAACAGGCTACCAAATACTGAATTTCCTGTGAAATTATATAATTAGAAATGGAAATGACCAGTTTACGTGATAGTGATTGATGTCCAGGTACCACAAAATATAATGATAGAACATGTCTTCTTTTGAATCTTGTTTTAAGTTGTCCAGGTTCAGGTAGGAGTACCGGAAGACTATGGCTTCATTTTTTATTAAGTTTTCTATTACTTTGAATGAAAGGGCTTGAGCAGTATCTACTGAGGATGGTGGTAATAACAGGTGAAAACAAAGAAACTGAGTGGAGATGACTTCCTATCCCATCCGTTGGTGGCTGTGGGACCTTGAACAAGGGTCGTAACCCTGGTAGCCTTGGTTTTCTCATCTGTGAAACTGAAGAATCGTGAACATTACAAGGTTGCTGTTTGGAATTATGTATGAGTAGTCCTATATGTGATTGTACAATATGCACACGTTGAGTATGTACAGTGCTTTAAAGAATTGATTATTTCCATGATTATTAAATTAGTATTGGCTTCTGGAAGAAGCAGAACCTGTAACACAAGAGAGAGAGTTACTGGTACTAGGAGGCAAATGGATTGAGTCTTTTAAACGCAGCCAAGTCACTCCTTATGGCTGTTTCCCAAAAGCAACAATTTCCATTTAAATCTTTGGAAATACAACAAGACGAAGTGCTTTTCAGATGACAAGGTCCACTTTGTGACACAAGTGGCTTTTACATAGAAAATAACTAGGTAATGAAAACAACATCCAAAGCCTCCTGTCAGACATCATCCTTTTCCACTATGATTTATTTTACTTCAGGTACAGCCATCTCAGTGTCGTTGTGTGGTCTGGTTCCTTTTAGATGTCCTTTCAGATAGAAAGGAAAATGATTTTTTGGGTTTTCTCAGACAGGAAAAACAAAATGCAGCTAATTTATTTATGATTCTGTTTTGTTCAACTCAGTAAGTGTATTTTTTTTTTTTAGCTTTGTCCCAGAAAAATAAAAATATGGCTCTCTTTACCAGAAGGATTTTAGAAGGGGGTGCTTTCTGAATGCCATCAAATAATTCATTATGTTACTCAGGGTAAGCCACCAAGTATCTCTCTGATATCCTACCATAGAAAAATGGGCAGTAGTAATTTGTTTCTTCTTTAGGCAAAAAGAGACAAAAGACAAAGTTATATAGTAATAATAGTAGCTGATATTTATTAATCACTACCTATAAGGCAAGTACTCATCCATATTTTAATCCTCATTATAACCTTATATAGCTTTTAGAATTATCCCTATTTTCAGATGCAGAAGTGGAGGCACATAGAGGTTATAAATAACTTGCCTAAAGTCATAGGACTAGTAAGTGTTAACATTCAAATCCAAGCAGCCTGTTTCTAGAGCCCATGAAAAGCCTTGCTGCTTTTCCAGTGAAGTAACAGATATAAGTTCTCATCCCCAATACCAAACATTTAGTGGATCAGCATGGTGTTAAAATTACTGTATTAAAGTTTGCTTGTATGTTTTAAATAAGGTATGTCCCTTAGGATGTAGCTAAAGCTATGTGTATGATTACTTTTTTCTTGTGACAAGAAAATCTGATTCTTTGCAAACATTATGACATACAGAGGGTATACTTAAAATCATTCTACGGGTGGACCTTTGAATTCTAAGGCTTTATTTTGCATACTTTCTTATAAGCTTTTTTTTTTTTTCCTGGAAATCTTGGTTCAAACTGACTTGCCCACATCTCAGCATTCTGCATCCACACACTTAGAATCTCCACAAAGCTAGTTCCATCTGTGCTCCATAATATTCTTCCAGCAACCTTCCCTTGCCACAATACATGTATTTTGCTTGAGGTTGTTTGACTTCAGTCAAGCACAAAGTACAAAGAAGCCTGCCAAGTCAGGGTAGAATTGAAATTGATGCCACCTCACTTGAGTTTCTCTTTCTGTTCCATCTCACATTCTGCTGTCAGAGTAATCTCTCTTGAGTATCAGGCAGGCAGCTTTATTGATTTCCATTTTCCTACCACAGAAAATGAATGTAACCCCTCCTTTCCCAGGCCTTCTTGACTGAGTCATGCCCTGATATCCAACCTTGCCTTTGCATCTCTAGTTGAGCTGGAACGCTGCTTAACAGAGTTTTAGGCCACTTTTTCAGATGTTTGCATTGCTTGTTCATTTTTTTCCATAAATAATTGCTTGAACACCTACTGTGTACCACATATAGAGCAAGGCACTTACCAAGGATGATTTCCTCAGATGATTTCTCACCTATATTTCAAACCCCACTTACTCCATTTTCTTATAAACACTGCTTGGGTGGGCCTGGATGGCTGAGTCAAGGTTAAGTTCCTGACTGTTGGTTTTGGCTCAGGTCACGGTGTTGGGGTTCTGGAATTGAGCCCTCTGTTGGGCTCTGCACTCAGTGTGTAGTCTGCTTGGGATTCTCTCTCATCACTCTCTCTGCCCCTTCTCTCACACTCTCTCTATCCCTCACTAAAACAAATAAATCTTAAACAACAACATTGCTTAGATTTTTCCAGGACTCATTATTCTTTATTAATTTAATTCTGTCTCTTCAATTAAATAAGAACTAGTTTTTCATAGGCTTTAGACCTCTGCATCTTTCTGAAGTGCTTAGCATCATGCTGAGTAATGCTATAAATGAGCAAAACCTACTTGTTAATAGAGGAACTCCAATGAAATCCTTTGCCTTATTAAAACTTCAATCCAAAGAAGGTCTCCAACCTTTACTTAGAAAGTGATGATGAGTTGTTAGGAAACTAATGATTATTGTTGCCATCTGTGCAGATGTAAGTGAGGAACATGGAGTTACTTTTGCTCTTTAAAAAGTATGGTGTTGACATGTATCTGAGGACAGCGGGGGTGGGATGCAGAGGGAGGGAAGGCACTACTTTCATCTTCTACAACCCTCTCCAAATCCCTTGGTTTTCTACCTTGGATCTTTTTTTTACCAGTACAAAACTTTTTTGACATATAATAGTTTTCATTTCTCTGCATTTTCTAAGCATTCTTTTCTAAGATTTTGAACATGCTTTTTGTTAGAGCTAGAAATTAACCCAGTTTTCCTACCCCTACCTTATACTATAAGATCATACTTTCTGAAATTCTTATTTGATGCCATCTCAATTCTAGCACTGTACACATAATGTTTTCCTCATTTATTTTGTAACATCTCTAGCCATTTCCAACATATTATCATACTGTAAGTGATTTGGCTTGCTCATTTAATCAGAAGCCCACTTTGTTAATTTTACTTTGAATTCAGTTCTTAATTCATCTTTTGCAGCACAATTGTTACGAATTTTCGATTTATTTTTGTATCTAATTTTATAGCTGCCACTTCTACAATGTGGCAAGCCTTTTTTCTTAACTTTAAAAACATCATTTCCGAAAGAAAGCTGTTCTGAAATCTGGCTTTTTCAGCAAACTGAACACCCACACGATGAAAAGAGAATGACAGAAGTTAGAGGTGGAAAAGATGCATAAGGTCACCTTGCCTATTTTTTTTTTTTAAGCAAATACGAAGATCTGTGCACAATAATTTTGAATCTATATAACTTAGCATTTTGAGCTTAGAAAATATTGTTGACACTTCCACCCCCATTAAATACTCTCTTATCTATGGATTTTGCTTAAAACTACATGAGCTTTGCTATTTACATTTTTCTTCAAAATCAGTTTGTATCTTTGTGGTAGAATGTGAGTCTGATTGATTCTAAATTTATTTCATCTTCTAAAGAACTTTTCTTGCCTTTTCCCTCCCAATTTAAGGAGTAGCATTTTCCTTATTATAACAGGTCATCTCAAAACCTTAGTAATTTAAAATAAAGCAGTCATTTGTTTTTATTTGTCATTGTTTGGCAGGGAAACTGGGTTTAGATGGGCAGTTTTCATCTGTGGTCCCTTATGCAGCTGCAATCAGATGGTGTTGGCTACCAGAATCATCTTGAAGGCTTTCTCACACATGTGACTGTTGGCTAGAACCTCAGCTGGAGCTTTTGGCCTGAACATGAATAAATGGCCTCTTTAGGTGGCTTGGGCTTCCTCACAGCATGGCTGCTTGATCCCGAGGCAAGTATTTCAATATAGATGTAGAAGCCATACTGCCCTATCTGGCCTAGCTTCTGAAGTTGTATAGCATCGTTTCACCAAACAGTCACAAAGGAACACCCAGGTGTAAGCAGAGTGGGGGGTGGGAGGGGTGAAGGGTGGGGGAAATGGCGTTGAGGGGTGGGCAGGAGAGTTGAGGTTGGGGAGTAGATCAGGTTGGGAAATCAGCCCAGTTCTGGATGAGGAGAGTAGCAAGAACAACTGGAATGAGATAGTGTTACTACCATCTTTGGAAATTACAATCTTCCATAAGTAGTTACATAATCAAATACAACTCTTTCCAAATAAATAGAGAATTAAAGATTTCAGTTTAGATACCAGCTTGAACCTTTTTACATGTCAAGTCATTCATAGGTACCACCAATAGATCTAGAAGCATACACAGCTCTTCACTTATTTTCTCAGTGTTGTCGTATCACTCCCGTTAAGTGGGATGAGATCAGCAGAAAAGAAGAGGAAAAGGGCTTGGTAATTCATAATATGCACATCCTACTCCTGCACTATTGGCTCTAATCATATCTCAGTGAGTCCATGCATTTTTCTACTCAGTGCATGACCTTGAGTGCCAGTTGACTTCCCTGGGCTTCACTGTGGTTAAAATATCCTGAAGTTTTCTTTTAACTCTAATGTTCTGGAATTCTAACTCTTATATCTGCAGATCTGAAACTGTTTTCTTCTGCTAAATAAACATCATTAGCAGTATCCCCAGATAATTATCCTAATGAATGTGCATATGCTTATTTTTCTATTTTGAACCCCATGGAAAACCATGAAACCAACTTCTGTCACATGCTTCCTCTTCACAAATAAGATAAAAGGATTAGGTTTCTACTTGCAGTAGAGTTTATCTAAATTACACGTACTATTTTTCCTCTCTCTTTCATCCTAGAATAGTCCATCAAGCTTCAGAAGCTTTCCCATGAAAACAATAATACTCTCTCTTCAGGTAACGTGTCCTTGCTGGGCTTGTTGATAACATCTTTCTCTATCAAACATGAATCTGTGGTAACTTGATGAAATGAAAAAATCTAGATTCTGTCAGAACCATGAAACTCATTTGTGAAAGTAGATATTAGTGTGTGGGACTTTGACAACACAGCAATAAGCCTGTAGATTTACAAATAAACAGGAAACCTGAATCTCCAAAAAAGCCACCAAAATTGTCTAAAGCAATGTGCAGCAGAGGTGGCAAAGCAGTGGTTAACATTGGTCTCTAATGTCACTCATTAGCCATCTTTTAGTACTTAGTAGTGTCACTCTGGATAAAACATTTGGTGGGATATAGAGAAGGTCTTCTCTGTGAATTACAACTTTCAGAGTTTAATTCACACTTTACTGCCCAAGAGTGTTTCTGTATCCTTCCAACGAAGTATTTACCCTATCTTGCTGTTAACAAGATAATTTTTCTCCCACAATTTTCTCTCCCATTTTGACCTTGAAACCAACATGTTCTTCTCCCATCTTTTATGCAAAAACTATCCCCTCTTACAAATTTTTTCTGTGTATTCTTCCGTCTAAAACCAAATTATAATCATAGATCAAATCCTCTGTGAATGTCTCTGCTTATATGCTTGGCTTTACTTACAAGCACATGTACTAGTACATAACTAGACATTGGGGAAATCTTACTTATCTTGCCTATCTTTATTCATTGTATTTTATTAGTTCTAACATCAGTCTTGTTTGTGCCTTCAAATTGATTTGTGGGAGCCAAGCCAAGAATGGCAAAGAGCTCTTCAGCTCTGGATCTTTGGAAGCTGCTAGTCTAGACCAAGAGCACTGCAGGAGTGCACCAAGAAGGCAGTGAAGATACAGGCCGTGAAATCTCTCCTCCTTTGAACCACCATGACTCATGCTCCTGAGGGAGAAAGTCAAAGGATTTTCTGGCATTTCTCTCCATCCCTCATATGTCAGCACTCCATGTAAGCACAACATTTCTAAAGTCAGCTTGAGACTTAAGGGACAAAAGTGACCCACACTGAAAATGCCACTGTGCTCATCACAGCCTGTTATCCAAATTAGCATTTGGAAAGTAGTCAGACCCAGCACCCAGTCACTGAATCCTGTGAACTTGGATCTCATCCAAAAATACCTGGTGAAGGAAAGGAGAAGGAACATGGCCACTCTGATACTAGCAGTGTGTCCATGCTAGGTAAGGAGGCATTCCACCACTGCCAGAAAATGCTGCAAGGGCCTCTTATGGAAGGTAATTTAGGTACCTTGATCTACCACTATAATACTAAAGCTGCTTTGTCCTTTGCTAGAAATAAGTACTTATTAAGCATCCCATTAGGAAAAATACAGAGTTTCCTTTCTTCTTACTGACCCCCATAAAGCAAAAATGCTGTTTTTGGTGAATAGAAAAAAAAAAAGATTGAAAATTCATAAAATCATCATTGTTCTTAAGCTTTTTTTTCTGCCTTCCCCAAAACTAGTCTTTTTTTTTTTTAATGGCCAGTGAGAATACATAAATGTAACTGGATTAAAAATTTGTTTTTCCAATCCAGGAGCATGGAACATTTTTCCATTTCTTTGTGTCTTCCTCAATTTCTTTCATGAGTACTTTATAGTTTTCTGTGTAAACCTGGTGATTCACAGACCTGTACCCCTGGGGATAAAAATATATGTTTATAAAAAATAAAAAATTTAAAAAATTGTTTTTAATATGTGAAGAGAATAAATGTAGTATGAAAATATTCCTGAAAAAAGAAAAGAAATTTCCCCAAGAAGCATGATTAAAACAAAATCAAGGAGAGAAAATTAGAGGAAAGACATATAGGTAGCCTATACTGACTCTGATTAAAGTTCAAATCAAAATCATATCAGAATAGACTGATATGTCTGGCTGATAGATTTCTTTTTCTTATTATTAGATACATAGTAGCAGGAAGTGAAACACATTTGGGAGCTTTGGGAATTAGCTATATTTCTTAAATATCTCTGTTCATATAAAACACATGTATATATTACCATGTATTTGTCTTGGGGTGTGTGTGTATGTGTGTGTGTGTGTGTGTGTGTGTGTGTGTGTATCCCTGTAAATATATATATAATTTGAAAATAATTGAAGTGGAATTGAAATTCTAATGTATTTAATGTGACCAAAATTAAAGAAAAAGTACGGTGTTGAAGGTGGGGAACTAGGCTATTGGCATCCTCTCATTAGCAACACTGGGTATTTCTGTGGTGGAGTTGGTAAATTGTCCTGCCACCCAGTGTAACTTACACTGTGAGCTACATGAATGCCTTGTTCCTCAGAACTATAGATCTGGACTTGAGGCAGCAGATGAGAGGTAGCTGTGGTCATTGTCAGGCATACTCACTCACAGACTTAAGTATACACACAAACAAGTTGTGTTTGTGGGTAGTATGGGGGGAGAATATAAACTCAAATCCTAAGTGGTCATGATAGCACTTCTCCTCCTAGTACTAAGAATGCTTTGTGCAAACTTGAAGGTTAAGTAAATAGGAAGGTATAATGTTCATCCTTTTAAAATACCAGAATCACCAAAGTTTGCATCCTTTACTCGGCCTGCATATTTCTATTTGGCTTAAAAATAGTACACTGTGGATGTCGCAATAGTCTGTGTTAGGATAATAGTTGAAGAGCTTCTTAATGAAGCAGTTACACCCAAATGACAATTCTGGTCACCTAGAGTTCAAATCAAAATTGACATAATCTTGTTAAATAAAACTTATTAAATAACTGTATATTCTGGTCTGTGCCTACGAAATGATGTCACATCAGTTTTAAAGATCCAGACGTCCTCTCTCATGATGGCACAAAGTCATTCTCCTCACAGTGTTCAATGGCTAATTGTTAGAGTCTCCAAAAGGAGGCTGGGCATGAAACGACAATTAGTCTGTCAGCTGCAGCCTCTATGTTCAATGTTTTCCATCTTGTTCTTTAGCTCCAGCTTCCACTTGTCCATTATCACACTGGCTATGAATCTCCACAGACATTGTTGACCGTGCCCATTGTGAGAACATAAACATCAAAGTCACATCTCTCAAAGTTTCTAAAGCTGCCAATCCCTGGGTTGTCAGAGTAATCCAGGTTCTGTGAAGAGAATGATGTACTCTCCCACTGTCTCTTTCCCATCAGCTCAGACTCAGCTTATATAGCTCAAAAACAGTTTCTCTCTGATGCCATTCTTTTCCCTCTAAAGAAAATGTTATTCTTCTCAGAGCCACAAAGTCACTTCAGTCTCCATGCTAGCTATGGGCTTTCCCTTACTTATGCCCAAATAAAACAATGCAACCCCCTCCACACCAATTTTTTTTTTTTAATTACAGTCTTTTACTTAAAGCATTGGAAGCAAAAGAGATTTCCAGTCTCTAGTTCTTGTGCATAGAAAAAAAAACTAAAAGTTTTGAAATTATAATTTGTGGGTTTGTTTTTTGTTTTTGTTTTTTGTTTTTTTGTGTTTTTCATTTTCTAACCCCTCACATCACATCCAGCAAGATTCTTGGTTTAATTAAAGCTACTTACAAGGCATTGTAAGTAGCTCACCTCAGCAGGCTCTGATAAGAGATGGTCTTAAGTGAAGACCTAAATGTTGTAATGACAGCGGATTCTCGAATGATGCATCCTTGCAAAGTCCTGCTCTAGAAATCATGGCCCTTTGCTTTTATGTATGTGAAGCATCATACCAAATGCTTCAGAAAATGCAAAGATACTTGTCCTCCATAGCTTATAACCTGGAACAAAAGGAGTCAATCAGTCTATCTCTCTGTGTGTAAAATTTATTTCCAAGACAGTCTGTGAGTAGCCATGATTATCTAAATGAAGAAGAGCATATCTTTGGTTTAAGTGTTTACAAATTCTTAGAAAAGTCGAGCTTTGACTTAGGTGTTGAAAGAGGAATGGTACGTTGACAGGCAGTGGTGAAGGAGAAGGGCATTGCAGGCAGCTCTGAAGTAACCACCTGGACCCAGGCATGAAAGCAGTGAAGTGTGGAAGGATGCTGAGGGAAGAATATTGTGAAAATTGAAGGTGAGTAACTGAAATAATCTAATTATTGAGACACTTGGGCAGCTGGCTAAATGTTTGAACTTAATTCTCTTTTAAGTGAATGGATATTGAATCTTTAGAGCAGAGGAAAAGCATGATCAGATTTGGGTTTTAAAGTAAATATAAAACCTGTCATCTTAAAAAGAAGAAATAATCTTAAAGTAGAGAAAATGGGAGAGGATAAATGTTTAGCAGTTTATTGCGATGTTAAAAGCAAGTGATACATGCCAAAGACACACAGCCTTTTAAGATTGCCAAAAGATACCCAGTAATAATAACACTGAGAGGAAATGTGTACTTGTCCCTGCTTAGCTCAAGATCAAATGACACTTTTAAAATTTTTATTATTATTATTATTTTGCTTCTTGGGAAGAAGCCAGATGAATATTGTATAGAATTACCTAAGGTTAAATGAACCCATCCAGAAACAAACTGCCTTGCTTTAAGGATTCTGCCTTGCTTTAATCATTGTTTAAATAATAGTAACAATCATGAATTGTGCTTGTAGGATTCAGTATGGATTTGTCTTTACATACTATTCTATTAAACCATATTGTAGCAGTCTCGAAATATTTTCAAAATTGTTGCCTTTGTAATCTAGAAGTATGCCTGTTGGCCAGGAACTATGAGACTAGCTGAAAAAATTGCAAATGAAATGCACAATATTGCTCATAGGAGCAGTTAGGCTAGTCATGCTATAATCAAGTCATCAATCTTGTATTGAGTTGCTTGCTATCCCTGATGGCTTCATTATACAGCTAAATCAGAAAGAGGATACTGCCAGTGAAATGAAGAATCCTTTCCACCAAAACCTAAAGCACTGGAAGTGGAGATGCAGGAAGGTAGAAGTAGCCGATTTATTCATAGAGAAAGTTTCACCTTCTTACTGAATTATCAGGGCTGTGCATAACTTTGGAAAGTTTAATTCCAAAATCTCTTCACTGCAATAGATCTCTTCGCTGGTTATAATCCATAACTGTTGCCTAATGATTTATTCAAGCAATGCACACTAGGCATTCATATAGCTCGAGAGGCTGAAAGAATTAAATGTAATTTCTTGATATTTTGCTGTTAATCCACAGGGTTTTATTGCTATTCTTACAGCTTTTTCATAGGAAGTAAGTACTTTCTCCATACAGCTACAATGCTGTGTTGCTGTAGTACTGTGTGGAACACAGCCTTTCTCTAATTAAAAAATGAAAAAACAAAACAACAACAACAACAAAAAAAACCCTCATTTATACCAGAGGTCAGCAAACTACAACCCATGGACCAAATTTGGCCTGCCTCCTGTTTAGGAAAGGCCTACAAGCTAAGAATGTTATTTACATTTTTTTAAATGGCTAAAAAAAAAATCAAAAGAAGAATAGTACTTCATGACATGCAAAAATAATATGAAATTCAAATTTCAGTGTCCATAAAGTATTATTGGAACATAATCATTCCCATTTATTTGGCAGAGTCAAGTAGTTAGAACGGAGAGCCTCTGACCCACAAAGGCAAAAAAATATTTACTATCTGTCCTCTTAGAGAAAAAGTTAGCCAACTCTGGTTTATAGTATTCCTAGAACAAGAAATCTTGTAAGAAATAGTCACTTTGTTTTTGTTTTTGAAGTGAAGGAGATTTTTTTTTTTTTAAATATATATATATAGCTATCTAGTAAAAGAGCAAAAGTTTCCTTTACAAGGTTTCGGTTTGTGTAACTGTAATGCCAGAATTCTCACTCAGGTACCTAACTAACAGTTGGTGATTTTGAACCATGTGGGAAAATATGGGTGAGCCAGTAAAATAATACATGAAAGGACTTAGTGTAGGCCTGAACTCTGTGCAAGGTTTGAGAAAACATAGTGAGTTACAGAACATGTGCCTGTTTGCATTTCTTTCTGGCAGACATGTAAAATTGAACTATTTATAGTGAGTCAGGCAATGGCTAAATGGATTTTAACTAAAGAATTACCTTAGAAAATAACAGGAACAGGAACAGTTCTTTGAGGGGGGAGAAAAAAAGGCCACCTTAACAATAACAAGTCAAAGAGAAGAATGTGATACATACTTGAAAACATGAGAGGGCATGGCTAACACTCGGGCTTAACAACTGGTTTCACCAGCTCTGAGGACTTCACTGTCCTTCTCCAACGCAGTTGGCACAGCCATGGAATCTGTGTGGCGTCAGTCCGCTAACCCGGTAGCTTAAACCCATTCCAACACACACATAGCTCCTGGTGCCAGTGCCCCCCATGCAAAACAGAAGAGAAATAAACAATCTTTTGAGGTGTCTGTTTTTATTCTCAATTCCCTACAGATCAAGCAAACAGCACAGTCTAAATGGTTTCAGACTTCCGTGGCAGCCTGTGGTGTTTGGTGGCATTGCAGTATCAATCAAAACGAGCAGATCAAACTGTTGCTGCTATGGAAAGAGACTCAGAGCTCAGAGGGAGCCTTCAATGAAGCAAGCCTTGCTTGGGCTGAGGATGTACTGATTTGAGCATGTTTGAATCTACATCACTACATTTCATCTGCTCCTTTTAAAGCAAAGGACCAGCTCTGTGCATCAGGACTCAAGCCCCCATATGTCTGAACAATGCCTTGGCGCAATGCAGCTGGCATTACTGAATCAGAACATGCCATTTTCAGGGACAACTGTTGCTTCGGGGCCAGCATGATATTGCTTTATTGGCATAGCTGTTGGCTGTTTCACTACCTTAGCTTTATGGCTTTATCTGGTTTTGATTTGATTGCCCTAATTTATTCCTCAGTTCATTGAATTTGAGCAGCTGCTCCAAGATTCACCCAACCTTTTCTTGCTATCATCCATCCTTGCATACAGCTTCTTATTTCTAAGTATTGAGAAAAGGAGAAGTATTTTCCTTTTGCTAAAACGAGTAAATTGTTCCTGACTAACTGGGTGGGTTTAATCTGATAGATTTGATTCTCACATCTGCACTTTCTCTGAGATGATTCCACAATTATTCTGAGGTCTTGGTGCAGTTTTGCTGTAGTTTCCAGTAATTGAACAACCAACATACTGTAATTTAGCAATTTGGCTTTAGCTGTTAGCTTTTCTTCAAACGTTATCCCTCAGAATCTTCATTTCTCACCCCTTTGTTTAATATGGCCTTCACTTAAAGTCTGAATTTCATTGTGTGAACCAGGAATATTTTTAGCAATGTTAGAAAATTGACAACCATCCCCTAAACTATAGTGAAGATGAGAAAGAAAGCAATAATGAAATAGGAAATAAATGCTAGAGATTGGCAATCAATGAAAAGCAATGAGAACATCAGTATCTTAACTGTATCTAACAGTTTGTAACACTTGGCAAAAGCAAGTCAGAAGTCCAATGAATAGAAAGATTCTATTAGGAGCATTAAATGAAATGTAAAAATACAAAGTCTTAGAAGGTGTATCAATTTTATTTCAGAGACATTATCCATATAGAGTAGAGGTTTAAAAAAAAAAAAAAAAAACTCCCCCTCCTTCTGTGGCATTGTAAACTCTAAAATGACACTTAGGGGCGCTTGGATGGCTTAGTTGGCTAAGCGGCTGCCTTTGGCTCAGGTCATCATCCCAGGCTTCTGGGATCCAGCTCCCTGCTTAGAGGAGGGCCTGCGTCCTCTCCCTCTGCCTGCCGCTCTGCCTACTTGGGCTCTTTCTCTGTCAAATAAATAAAATCTTTAAAATAAATAATAACTAAAATCACACTTAATCTAGACTCCTCCATTTTAGCAAAATGTACAATACTGTGTTGATGGCTAAGACTTCAAATCACTTCTTTTTGGGAAGAGGAAATACAAGATAATTAAAATAGAGTCATTAAAAAATCACTTCAACTTATCATTTGAAAGTGTGAAAGGAAAGTGTGAATGTAAAAGCAATTATAATGCATGTTAAGCAGGTCTTTAACTTGTTAGAAGCAAGGACACACAGGATTTGGAATAAAAAGTACTGTTTGATTTAGGACAAGTCACTTAAATTTCCCAAATCTTAGTTTTCTTGCTTTTAAAAGGGGGGGTGGAAATACTGGCCTCCACAGAGCTTGAAGTAATGAGATAAATGTATTCAGGGTATTTAAAATCACTTTATAAATTGGGGAGCAGCTACATGAAAATGAGTTTAGTTCCATAGACTGTCTGATGCCAATACTAGTGATACTGATGATAATTGTTTCTGGAGCACCTGGTGTATGCTAGGTCCCCAGCAAAGGGCTTGTAGTGTCGCTTTTCTAACCTTCACGACAACCCTGAGAAGTTAGGCATTGTTATCACTACTCTGACTACAGGACCCACTTCCTGGGAACTGAGTTTCTGTTTGTTATATGTGCACAGCTTCTTTACCAGCTGTTTTGTAGATAAAGACCTAAATACTGGACTGTCTCTTACTTATTCTTTAAAAACTGGCTTCAGCTTCACCCATACCCCCCACACTGGGCAAGGACCCATCCTCTTGGCTTAAAGTCTTTCGAGGCAGTTTTTCTGTGAGAGTTTAGACAGTATCACAAATAAACGACGTAAGATAAAGATACATAAGCACTTTGGGGGAGAAGGGAGAAAGAGAAATTCTTCTGATTTTACATAGATGATCAAAAAAGCAGTATTTTGAAAGAAAGATTGCAAAGATAAAATTAGAATTGTGGGTCATAGGCTGAAAGATGTTAAGGATGGTATTTGTTAAGGGGGAAAAAAATTCCTTTAAAAATTTACTTCTTCTATTGCATATTCTATTTGTGTTAGAATTGTAAGAGCAAGTGTTTCCTTCAAAGTGTTTCCTTCAGTTCTGTAATGTTCTAGGTGAAAGAGACATCTTGATGAATGACAGTGAAGGGATTTAGTGGAAAGAACAGGAGGCAGTAAAACAAGGTGGAGTTGAGGACACAGCTGGCAGGCGATGTTTTGCTCAGGGCTCTGATTTGGTACTGGCTTGAGGGTGTGCCCACCTGAGGCCCCACCTCCTGCAGGTTTTGTTATGGAATGATGCCAAAGCATATTGTGCTTTAGCTTATAAAACCCCTGTGTTTTGGGGTATTTTTTACAAAGAATAACAAATTGTCAGTTCTCAAAAAGACACAGTGAGACGTGTGGGGAAAATAGTAAATTTGTGAATGAGAAAATGAATCCCAAACAGGTGCTCTTATTTCCACACTGATAAATTACAGAGAAATTTCTTTGGCACAGTTCTGCTAAGCCTAAATATTGCTCTAAACGGTTGTCAAGCCATCATTAAGCAAGCAGGGCTCATTATGACATTCATGGCTCTTAGCCACTTTTGGCTTTGTGGGCCCCTTCCTCAATTAAAAAAAAAATAATAGAAATTTTAAAAATATTTATGAAAAATTATATTTGTAAGTGTTCATGTAAAGATGAATATATTTATATTATATATGAAAACATTTTATTTGACCAAAAAGTTCATTTTCCTTCTGATTTTTAAAATAAATTAAGACTTTTAATGGGGACTTAAATGTATAGGTGGGCCCTGGACACTGTGCCTGCTACACATACCTAAGTAAGCCAGTCTCCGTATACTTTACTTTTTAAATGATGAGTTTCTATAACTATATTAATAAATGAGAGAGGTATTTCTCTGTATTTTTAAAATTAAGCCTTTATTGTATTTCGACATCAGCATTATGATACCTTGATACAAAGAACAGGGAGTTTTCCATTTTATGTTTGGGAACTAATTAAATGTTGTGGAGTTGTCTTTTCTTCAAAATAAAACCTATCCGGGGTGTAGGAGCGCCTGCGTGGCTCAGTTGTTAAGCTTCTGCCTTCCGCTCAGGTCATGATCCCAGGATCCTAGAATGGAGCTTCATGTCGGGCTCTCTGCTCAGCGGGAAGCCTGCTTCTCCCTCCCCTATACCCCCTGCTTGTGTTCCCTGTCTTGCTGTGTCTCTCTCTGTCAAATAAATAAAATCTTAAAAAAAAAGAAATAAAAAAACCTATCTGGGGTGCCTGGGTGGTGCAGTTGCTGTGTCTGACTCCTGGCTTTGGTTAAATTGTGATCTCAGTTGTGGGATCCAGCCCTGTGTAGGGGGGCTCTGTGCTCTGTGCTCAGCATGGAGTCTGCTTGAGACTCTCTCCCTATCTTCATCTGCCTCTTTCCCTTGCACATGCACATGCGTGCACGCACACGCGCACACACACACACACACACACACACACTCTCTCTCTTGCTTGCTCACTCTCTTTCTCAAATAATTAAAAAAAAACTTTGTCTATAAAATAATTTGAACCCAAATATTTGAGGAAAAGAGCATTCTTGATCAACTTTCTTTTTCTTTTTTTTTTTTTTAAGATTTTATTTATTTATTTATTTGACAGAGAGAAATCACAAGTAGATGGAGAGGCAGGCAGAGAGAGACAGAGGGAAGCAGGCTCCCCGCTGAGCAGAGAGCCCAATGCGGGACTCGATCCCAGCACCCGGAGATCACGACCTGAGCCGAAGGCAGCGGCTCAACCCACTGAGCCACCCAGGCGCCCCTTGATCACCTTTTTTCACTTGTTTTTGGTTTACTAGTCTATTTCATGTTTCTTCTTCTGTATAAGCCAATTTTCCTAGAAAAGTTATCCATTTTACCAATTTCTTTTCATTTATCAGTGAAGACTTACATATTACATGTTCCTAAAACTTTTATCTGCTCCCAATATGTAGTTGTTTAATCCTTTTTATTCACAATGTTCATGTGGTCTTCTTTCTATTTTTTTGGATTTGCTATGCTAGAGAGCTGATTATTTTAATCATCCTTTCCAGTGAGATCTTTGAGGTTTATTGATCAAATCTACCATTAGGCTTTTAGCTTTTATTTCTTTTTCCTTTATCACTTTCTCCCACTTTCGTTTGCTTTTTCAAAAAATAGGATTGAATGCTTTGTTCATTTATTTTTATTCTTTATAACTTAATGAAAGAAATTAAGTGATGTATTTTGTCCTGATTTTTTTTTTGCTACATGCTGTACGTTTTTGTATAATGGTATTTTCCTTGGTGATGTCTAAAAAGTCTTTGTCATTTTAATTTTTTCACAATCCTGTAATTTTTCAGAATTCTTACCAAAAAATTCCAAGTGATTATTTTTACCATAGTTAAATCTTAAAAAAAAAAGGCCATTTTCATTTCATCATGCTAAAAATTTATACTGTATATTTTCTGTTTTGAAACTTACTAAGATTTTTTCTAGACTAAGAATTTTTTTAAATTTTCAGAAGACATTGGAAAATAAAATGCATTCTCAATGGCAAAAGTTGAGTATATATATTTTAAGTCTACTAATTATACTACTCAGATTATGTATCTCTTTAATGTTTATTTTTTTACCATATTCATTAGTCAAAGATTAAGGGAAAAGTGTCTAAAATCTCTCCAGTTACAGATTTTTATAAATGTTTCCTTTTATTTTTTAGGGTTTTTTTTTCTTCTTTTATATATCTCAATAGGACTTATTCAGTTTATTAATGTTCATTAAAGTTACATCTACATAATGACTGTTCCTTAACCTTTCAAATTCCACTGAAGCTAAGCAGTTATCCTTTTTATAAATTTATTTTTACTAAGATATAATTAACATCATAAAACTTATTTTTAAAAGTATAAATCAGATTTTTAGGATGTTCACGGAGTTGTGTAACTATCAGCAACTATATAATTCCCAGAACATTTTCAGCACCCCAGAAAGAAACCGTGTGGCCATTAGCAGTCACTTTTCTTGGGAATCATTGATCTTTTTTCTGTCTCTGTGGATTTGCTTATTCAGCAGCTCATCATCGATAAGTTCATCGTTACTTTTGTCTTCACCTGGAATATTCTCTTCCATCTTCTTTTTGGGACAAAAACATACTTATCTTTTAAGACCCAGATTAGATCTTAATAATATTTCCTCTATCCCTGGCAAAATTAGTGACTGTGTTTGTTCTTGCATGTGTGACACATTTTATGCATAGCTACCATGACACCTCTAACATTGTATTGCCACTATCTATTTGTCCTTACTCAATCTTTGAATTCTTTGAATATCGACTCCAAATGTAGGGATAAGGACACCTGGGTGGCTTAGTCAGTTAAGCGTCTACCTTCAGCTTAGGTCATGATCCCAGGATCCTGGGATCGAGTCTCATATCAAGTTCCTTGCCTGCTTCTCCCTCTGTCTTCTGCTCCCCTTGCTTGTGCTCTCTTTCTCTCTCTCTCTCTGACAAATAAATAAATACAATCTTTAATAAGAGAAAAAGACTTTCTCCCTCTGCCCCTTTCCTATGCTCTCTCTCTCTCTCAAATAAATAAATCTTGGGCGCCTGGGTGGCTCAGTGGGTTAAGCCGCTGCCTTCGGCTCAGGTCATGATCTCAGGGTCCTGGGATCGAGTCCCACATCGGGCTCTCTGCTCGGCAGGGAGCCTGCTTCCTTCTCTCTCTCTCTGCCTGCCTCTCAGTGTACTTGTAATTTCTCTCTGTCAAATAAATAAATAAAATCTTTAAAAATAAATAAATAAATAAATAAATAAATAAATAAATCTTTAAAAATTTAAAAAATATATAGGGCTAATTTGTTCAACTTTGTGTTTTAACATTCCCATTATCCACTCTTAGATTAAAATATATTCTCCTTTGACTCCACTGGAAAACTACTTCTTACACGCAAATTATTTGCTTTAACAGGTCTGGTCTTTTCTGTATTTTCTATGGACTCATGTTGGATATGCATAAGTCATAATATGCTGTTTTCTTAGGTTCTATTATTGGCTCAGGCTTTGGCTATATGATGAATCAAAGCCAATCAGAATACTTTGCTGGGACTTTTATATACGAATTCAGTGAGAAAGAAGTGCTTTCTTTCCTCAAGTCAGATAGTATAGGGATCTTAGATGGTCCCTGTGTATAGAAAAGCCTGAGATAATGAGGCAGACTTAACAAGGGAGGCTGGGATAGAAGAGGAAGGAAAAGGAGAATGTTCTGAAAGTATCACCTAAGTTCCTAAAGAAATAGATTAATGCCTAAAGCCAGCTCCTGGTCTTTCTGTACATCACATGAGCTGTTAAATTCCTTTCATTAAATACATTACACTAGTTAAGTACACTCTTTTCTTATTCATCTTTCTATTATAAATACTTGGTGTATTGCCTGGCTTGCACATAACAGATACTCAATAGGTGTTTGTTAAAGCAATATGTATCATTCATCTTACAGTTTCCTCATAGCTATATATGTCTTTCCTATCTCAAAACTTCAACACCCAACAGTAAATCCATTTTGTTCATTTTTCCCTATTTTCCCAAACCACAGATGCTTGGAATCTTCACTGGAAATGTGGTCCAAGATAGTAGTTCTCCCACCAAGGTCACCACAATACTGGGATTTACTGGGATCCGATTAGGTAGAAAAAATTATGTATCTAGGGCAGTTCAAGGTTTGCCGCTTATTTGATGTTTAATATCTATCATACTTTGTCATCCAATCCTTGCTCCACTCATACCTTAAAGAGATAAGTAATGTTCTGGTATTGGGAGCAACCTCTGGAAAGACTTTCCCTGGCATAACCCCTGCAATGGGTGTCAGAGGCTGTTGGAAGCCACAGGAGCACAATGTCAGGTTCCAGATACAGTTTGGATTCTTTGGCCAAATTTTTGTGTGACTTATACAAGTAATTTTCCTTTTTGGGGTTTTCAGCTTCCTCTTGAAAAATCAGGATTTTAGTCAAATGTTTTCTAAGATTTCTTTTATCACTGTCATGCTATGATTTCATGTATCTTTGCAATCAAAGGTGTTTAATCAGTAATAGCACAATCTTTGTATTTGTAGATATGTCCTGATATTGATGTTTGCTCTTAAAACGTATGATATATAGTCTGTCATCATGTATTTCTGAAAGATTTTAATATATATATATATCTTAAATATTAGAAATAAAACAAATTTCCAGATATAAAGGTATATATCTATATGTAGGTCAAGCACTCTGTTGTGTGATCTTTCTTTTATTTTTTTGTGTGAAATTAAAAACACTGCTCGAATAGATAAGCATAGTTATTGTGTACATTGTACTAAAACAATATTGATTGGAAAAGAAATCTCCTTTTTCTATGGACCTCCCTTTTTATATAAAGAATTTGACCTAAAGAAAAACATCAGTCAAAAAATTGACAGGAATTCCTTTGGCAAATAAGAGGTTAGAATGGTGTGCCATACACACATCAGAAATCAAAATATTATCAGCATTTATATTTACTTTATACATTTCAAGTTCTTCTTTCTACTGCTAATATTACAATTGTGCCATGTCAGGAATCTCAGGAATCAAAACTTAATTTTTCTCCCTCCTTTTGATAATAATAGAAAAATAAAATATCAAGAAATATATAAAAAGAAGAAAATATTTGTGCATGTGTAATGCCCCCAGACATTCTCTTATCAATCACCTCATGTAATTTTCACACAATCTTTCTATACCTATTACTATGTAATGAAAGAAACAGAAACTCAGAAAAGGTTACAGGTCAATAAATGGGAGAGCAAGAACTGAACTAACTCCAGGTGTGTCTCACCTATTGTGTATAACGTATAATAAGATTCTAGAAGGAAATGTTAAACAGGCCTTTCCTGGTAATTGTGGAAATATGAAAAATTGTTATATGCTTTATAAAACATTTAAGAACTAATACCAGCTTCAAAATTGATCACAAATAAACTTTGTTTATTCACAGTAATAAATAGCTGCCAAGCACTTACTGAGAGCCGGACATTATACAAAGTACTATATGTGTATGACCTTATTTAATCCTGATACAAACCCTATGCAATAAGAACTATAATTACAAGTAGTTCATAGGTTTACATATTACAATTTTCTGAGAGTAAGTAAGTGGAAGAGGTGGAATCTGAACCCCAGTCTCCCTGAGAGGTCCAGGCCTAATGACTCACTGTACTATAACGCCAGGCACTAGATTAAAATGAGAGCTGGGTTCTGTGCTGGTCTTTTACTAGCTTTCTGAGTAACTTTGATAACTAATATAACCTCTTTTAAGGGTTTGGTTTTCTCTTTAAAATTAGGAGGTAGAATGAAAACATTGTAAGGATTTCTTCCTCTTTTCAGCATACTCTTTTAAGTTTCAGTGGCCTGAGGCAATTCTCAAATGTACACAGATCAAGCTCTCCAGACTTCTTCCACCTGACTTTATTCTTACCTTAAACAAAACAAAACAAAACAGAACAGAACAAAAACTACTTGTCCTGCAATCTCTGAAGTTCTGATTTGGGGAGTACCATTGGTTTCACACTGCCTATGAAATACATGCTGGTAGAATTCCAGCTGGTAGAATAGTTTGTAGAAGTTGTCCTCCTTGCTGGGTTCATTTAAGAATCAAACCCATGTTAAAAAAAAAAAAAAAAATCAAACCCATGGAATTTTTTCCCCACATACAGTTTGGATAGGAAGGAAAAGTCTGTACCTATTTTAATCATCAATCTTTTTTTTTTTTTTTTTTTTTTTTTTTTAAAGATTTTATTTATTTATTTGACAGAGAGAGATCTCAAGTAGGCAGAGAGGCAGGCAGAGAGAGAGAGGAGGAAGCAGGCTCCCTGCTGAGCAGAGAGCCCGATGCGGGTCTCGATCCCAGGACTCTGAGATCATGACCCGAGCCGAAGGCAGCGGCTTAACCCACTGAGCCACCCAGGCACCCTTAATCATCAATCTTGTTGGTTAGTAGCAAAAATTACAAACTGTACTTTTGCATGTTTCCTCTTACACATCTTTTTTTTAAAAAATATGAAATACATACACAGGAATATTGTCCTTAATATGCAATGTGTACATATCAGCCATCTTAGGAAATAAGCTAGCACCTTAGAATTCCCCGTGGGCCTCTCTCAGATCACATCCTCCAACCAGAGTTAATTTGTACCTGAGTTTGTGTTAATCATTCCCTTTCTTTTCTTTATGATTTTACCATTTGTGTACATACCAACAATGCTATGTTTAGTTTTACCTGGTTTTGAACTTTATATAAATGAAATGATCAAACTAAGTGCATTCTTCTATGATTTGCTGTTTTCATTTCTCTATTTTTCCTTTAAGATCATCTATGTCATGTGGAGCTGCTGGTTTTCTTTGTTAGTGATTGATTGTGTTCTGCGGCATTAAATATAACACAGCTTATCCATTCTATTGTTAATGGACCTGTAGGTTATTTCAGGTTTTGGGGTGGTTTTTGTTTGTTTTATTTTTGCTGTTACGAACTGTGAGCATCCATTTATCTCTTTCCTGGTATGTATATGGAAATTCCTCTAGCATTTATACACGAGAGAGAGAGATTGTTGGATCTTAGGGTATGCATTTCTTAGCTCTACTAAGCCAGTTTGGTTTAATTGATAGCTTTAAAAAGTTAATCAATCTATTATAAACATTTAATATTCTGGAGCATGAATGAAGTCATCATCCTGTTGAGTTCTATAATCTGGCTAACCAAGATGTTAGAAAGGCTTACTAGACCATCAGAGCATTACCCCAAGTTGGGCTGCTGAAATAAGGAGATATTGTCAGTTCATAGGAAGCACAAGAAAACATCCTAAGTATGTGCAATGATGTCAATGGAGCTAGAGGGTATAATGCTAAGCAAAATAAGTCAGTCAGAGAAAGACAGAGACCATATGATTTCACGCCGATGTAGAATTTAAGAAACGAAACAGATGAACATAGGGAGAAAAAGAGAGGGGAGCAAACCATAAAACAGGTTCTTTAACTATAGAGAACAAACTGAGGGTTGATGGAGGGGAGATTGGTGAGGGGATGGGTGAAACAGGTGTTAAGGATTAAGGAGGGCACTTGTTAGGAGCACCCAGTGTTCTATGTGAGTAATGAATCACCAAATTCTACAGCTGAAACTAATACTATACTATATGTTAACTAACTGGAATTTAAATAAAAACATTAATAAACAAACTAAAACAAAAAAATTAATTTAAAAATTAAAGAAAAATTAAAATAAAATGAAAATTTAGACAATTATGATTTCTGATCTCAAATTTTGATGTAAATAACCAACTGATTTCTCTTTTTATAAAATAAACACTATAATTATAAATTTTTAAATACAACATAGAACAGATAAATGAAGAATACAGGAGACCATTTGGTTTCTAGAAAAATAATTTAGAAAGATGGACAAGTCTTGTTTCTTTTCTATTAATAATTAGATACTTGGGTTACTTCAGCCCCCTGACCAGCTTCTTGTGAATTCTAGATCAACGAATGTAAGCTTACAAACTAGGAGCCCCAAATAATCTATATTGAATTTGCCTCTCCTCTCGTTCTCACCCACTCCTCAACATCCCTTCTCTCCACTCTACCCCACCACTTTCATCTCTTCCAGTTTAGTCCTTTTCAGTTCCAGGAATAACCCTTTGTTCAAGCTCTTGATGAAACTCCAGGGGGGTCACAGTGCAGAAGGAAAAGCAGCCTGGAATTTTCTAGGTAAGATTTCTTAGAAATATATATTCTAAGGAATATATTCTTAGAAATATAAAAGACAACACAGAATTCATATTTGTTTTATGAGTCTGTACTTTTTTTTTTTTTTTAATCATGGAATCACTTGGAAGTCATTCCATATGGTCCTCAAAAAGAATTGCTTGAATGTCCCTCTTCAGTAGTTGCTCCCAGCCTGTATTCCATGGACTTCAGTGGGTACAAAGAGCTATTACAAGTGGACAGTAACTTCATGTGTACAAAGAGCATTGTCAGTCCGCTTAATAAAGGGTGCATTCCATTTTGTGCACCTGTGGAGAGTGACTGTTGAAATATATGTACGTTATGTTGTGATGAGTAATGAAGAAATATATTTAACACCTTAGATTAATCCTATGTAGTTTTTAAATTTTATTAATATATTGACTTCAGCTCTTATCATGCAGATGAGAAGAAATTTTTGGTAGTAAAAGTGTTTTTCAGATCTAAAACTTTGGGAACAGCTGTGTGTAATATACATCAATACCTCTAATATTGTGTTTTTGTGTGGATACGTGCAAACATGCACATACATTATCTCTAGATACATTTTATGAAAATCTATACCACCAGACAGATAGTAGGATATTAAGAAAAAATTTTCTGTAGAGATGTACCTTCTAGCTCTCTGAGACAGCATTTTAAATTATTAAAGAGTACTTTAACATTTGTACTTGAACATCTTATTTGTAAACAGATAAATTAGAGAACACCATTATTCAACAAGATTTCTCACATTGCAGGAGGAACATAGGGTCCCTTTTAGTTCCATCTTTGTAAACATTATTTATAAGTTACCAAATACTTAATAGAGAGAGGACCAAGAAGCTGAGTTGATTAAATATAAGTCACAAAATAAGATGAAGCAAAAATTGAATGGTAGTGTCTTTTCTTATTTATTATCCAGGTTTTGAAAAATTCAGGTTCTTTTTTTTTTTTTTTTTTTTTTTTGGCCAGTTCAGTTTTGTTACTCAAAACACACAATTTCTTCTAGTAATTTTTAGTAGTCCTGAGTATACCTATGGGTGCATTTATTTTCTCTTTATTTGAGCAAAATATCCTTGAGTGGAAAAGACTGATCTTTTAGGAAAAAGGAAAAATACGAGATGAGAGCTGAACAAAATAAAACATGTGTTGATCACTGAAATAGATTTTTTTTAATTTATAAAACAGTCGGCATCTAATTTCCCATATGGGGTTATATCTTCTCCCTTAGTGATGCTTAGGAAAGTTAAAGTGAAAAAGTGAAACAAACATACCAAGGATATATTAAACTTAAGAAAAATTCTTAATTAGATGACCCATGAAGTCCCTACCGTTATGTATGTGTCCCGTCCCACCCCCACCCCGCCCAGCCCCAAGGGTTATTCAATAGGGAACATGCTTGAGGGAGTTTGTGCAAACGGTGTCTTGGCACTGGGAAAGGTAAGATTAGAACTAACTCCTGGAATTGGTCCTGGTAGTCTGGCTGAACTCTTCTGTGGTGTGAGTTGATGCACAGAAATTATGTGCAGGATAGTTTGTCCTTTGTATCTTCTATGTTTACAGATGTGAAAATATCGATACTATAGCTAGCATTCATACAGATGAACAGCCATTTGAGAACATTAAAATCTATAACTCTTTTAACACAATTATTCCTTGCTTTTGCTCTCCAGTAGAAACTTTTCTCTTGGGAAACAAAATGTCCTGTGCACACACCTAACAAATGAGTCTTAGTGTTTGCTGCTCCATTTGGAGAATGAGGGTGGCCTTTGTGGAAGTGTTTGGAGTCCTTGGCAAACCCTATCTACTAATAAGCAGGGGACATTTACAAAGTCAAATTCCTTGGAAAAGGCTGGACCTGCATCTTAGAGGTAACCATTGCAGAGTTCATTTATTCAGAAAGACGGTTTCCTTTAAAGCAGGCAGTTCCAAAACAATAATTATTTCTCATTTTAAGAGGACAGTGGAAGCTCATCTTGCCCTCCCAACACTTCTACATTGATTCCACACTGCAACAAACTCTTGAAAGCACCGGTATTACCATTCTGAGTTACACATGACAAAAAAAAATCAATTCAGAAAAGATAAAAAAGATGTAAAGGAATTAAATGGTTTGCATAACTGAAAAGTTTAGGACAACAAGGATGGTTTCAGGTGTGTCTTGATGCAGAGGCTGGTAGTCACTAAGACTTCTCTGGATCTGGGCCTCACATACATTCTTTCATGAAAGCAAGATGCCTCCAGCATCTTCACCCTCACATCTTCCAACCTCAAGTCTAAAGGACAGGGGACCTGCCTCTGTCTTAATACTCCCAATTGAAAATTTTATTCTTTGGCATTGATTGCATTACCTGCCCATCCCTCAATCAATTACTGTGATCAGGAGAATGCAAGGATATACAATGTGCTATTAGACTTGGACCTTAGCCACATGTTCTACTCCTGGAGTTGAGGAGGGAGGCCAGTATGGAAAGGAAAAAAATGGGGAAGAATGAACCTTAAACTAAAACTGGATCCTTTGCCAAAAGGAGGATGGCTGTTGGGGACACAAATGATGAAATTTGCTATTCCATCCTCCTGGAACCCTTTGCTGTCAGCTCATCAGACACAGCTGTTCTAGTATTGTTCCTTATGTGTCAGGAATATTTAAAAATTAATAAACAGAGGTATAATTTTATAGACTTAATAACTAATATAATATTTGAATTTTTACTGAATTATTAATTATATTCAACTCAGTTCTAGTCATTCCTTAAGTGGGTTCTTTATATTAATATCCACAATTACTTGGCATTTTAATTCAGGATGTGCAATTCGAATTCAGTTTTAGTTTGAGGCAAAGGTTAGCATCAGGATAATTTACAGTTGTGCAGAGATAAACAGAGTCATTAAACTCTTTCCCTTCCAGGAAGGCATTATATGATACTACATCTAATTTATGTTATTAAAGACCCTCAAAAACAGGAAGAGCAAAGATTTATTAAAAGTAATATGACCCACAAATAGGAAAGAATAAAGAAAAAAAGCATATTACTAGATACAGACCTCCAAGTAAAGTATAAAAAGAACTGTCATATTTAGCATTTTAAGTACTAATTTTACTAATTTTTCAGGCTCGAAAGGACTGTAGAGATAATTCAATCCTAAAACTTCATAATAAAGAAATATTCTTGGTAATCTATTTGTCATTATTTTCTCCATAAGACGGGATGGCCAGGAAAACACATTTACATTAATATATCACGTGAAATTGATTAATTTGGGCTGATTCTATAAAATAAACTTTCTACTCATCCAAGAGGACACAACTGCATCGTAACTCAGCTGATTGCTTCCCAGGGCTTTATTCATTCAAGGCGTCATTGAGCCTCTCCACTCCATGTTCCTAGCACCATGCTGATACAATGATGTGTAAGATAAATGTGACCCCTTATCACTTGATGCTTCCAGTTCAGTGAAGGTGACAGATATTAATCATGTTATGGTTGACCCTTGAACAATGCAAGGGTTGAGGGTACCAAACTCCCAGCACAAAAATTTGTGTATAACTTATGACTCACCAAAACTTAACGAGTAATGGCCTACTGTTGACCAAAGCCTTACCAGTAACATAAACAGTCTATAAACATACATTTTGTATGTTATATGTACTAGACTAAAGAAAATGTTTAGAAATCATAAGGAGAAAGGTGCCTGGGTGACTCAGTTGGTTAAGCAGCTGCTTTTGGCTCAGGTCATGATCATGGGGTCCTGGGGTCAAGCCCTGCATCAGACTCCCTGTTCAGTAGGCAGCCTGCTTCTCCCTCTCCACTGCTTGTGCTCTCTTATACGCCTCTCTCTCTCTCTCAAATAAATAAAATCTTTTAAAAAATCACAAGGAGAGAAAATATATTTGCAGTGTCATACTGTAAGAAATCCGCATATAAGAGGACCTGCACAGTTCAAACCCATGTTGTTCAAAGGTTGGGTGTATTTACCAAATACATTCTTCAGTACAAGACATGATTTATTTTTTAAAGAAAAATTTCAGTTTCCTCTTATATGGTGTCCAGGCCTATCTGGACCAGTCTAGAGGCTTAGGGAAGTTGCCTTTGAGTGGAGAATAAGAAAAGGATGAATATCTCAGCTGCATCACACACTCAAGGCTCTGACAGCCACCTGCTTGACTGGAACATAGAAAACAAAGTGAGGGAGTTTCTTTGGGGCCAGATCATATAGGAGCTTGTAGACTAAGAATTTTAGTTTTTAAGTTTTAAGCAAAGGGTGACATAATGAGATTTGCACTTGAAAAATCACTCTGGCTAAGGTGTAGAGAATAAATGCAGAAGTTGGTATAAAAATATTAGTAAACTAGCAGAGTAGTCCGGATGAGAGAAAATGTTTTGGTGTTATATTCTAGAGTGGATCTGTTGGAAAGATTTGACAGACTTGAGAGAGATATTAAATATAAAAGACACATTGGTTCTCAAAGTTTTAAGAGTCATTGAATGCCAGCAAGTTTTTCTTTTTTTTTCATTGTGCTTTCTGAGGGTTCTGATAACCAGTATCAATTTTCCTAATAAGACTCAATAAAGAGTATCATCCTATGGTAGTCATATTTCTTTGGTTTATCATGATATTGCTGTAAGAATAATGATGCCCATGTCCTATAGCTTTCTTGTTAATGCAAATGCCTTCACTCACCATAGCCTGCATTTCTCACCTCGTTAATTCAAGTCTTTTGCTCCTGACCGAACTAACTCATGGACACCCTCACAAAATGTAAAAGCATACAACAATCTAAGGCACCCATATGTCTGAAAATATTCTGAGTCATATCATAGTTTATAGATATCCATTCCTTAAATACTTACACTAACATGATCTGAAGAACTGTACAAGTCAGTAAAGATAGCAGACCTGATATAACACACTGTATGGATATTTTTCCTCAGACAAATGCTGTATCTTGAGATTAAAAATTCACATTTAGACCAGAATGATGTTGGTATTATAGGCTTTGCAAACTTCCATTCTGCCTCTACTTTCCATTTTCCCTCCCTGCGTCCTATAATATTAGTGATCCCCAGAATCTCCTTGTATGCCGCTGGCTTTTATTCCAAACTAGAGATAACCAGGTGGTACTCCTGAGTCATCCACCTTCATGTCCAACTACTTATATATTCATTCAGTTAACATATTTTTGAGAGCCTGTTCCATCCCAGCTGCTATTAACTGCCTCCATGAGATAGTCCTCAAAAACTCTAATGACATACCTGAAATTAATAATCTTCAGACTCCCCAAATCTACCCGTTACTCTCAAGTTCATCATTTCCGTCAAGGTCAACATAACACACTTGCTCTTTTCACTCAATGACTGCCCCTATTGTCCAGTCACAGGTCCTTTGTCTCTTCCTTTTAGACCTCGTTCAGATTCTCACACTGTTTCCCTTCTTCCAGTTGGGGTTCCCTTACCAATGATCCTTTCCAATCCAAGCCATTTATTATGATGACTAATCTAATTATGTCACTTTTTTTTTTAAAGATTTTATTTATTTATTTGACAGACAGACATCACAAGGAGGCAGAGAGGCAGGCAGAGAGAGAGGAGGAAGCAGCCTCCCACCGAGCAGAGAGCCTGATGCAGGGCCCAATCCCAGGACCCTGAGATCATGACCTGAGCCAAAGGCAGAGGCTTAACCCACTGAGCCACCCAGGCGCCCCAATCATGTCACTTCTGTGCATGGAAATCTCAATGGTGAGGTTTCCTCATTGCCTTTAGGAGGAAAATACTAGCTTCTCAGTATAGCAAGAGCCCTTAGGAATGTGCTCTTTAACCTTTAACTACATTCTAACACCATCACCCCACTACCTTGGGACTCTAGTTACAGATGATTTCTTGTTCTGCAGATTTATAACATGCTCATGACCATGCATTTGCTCTTCTTTCTGTCTCCCTCTACTGTTACTCTTTAGCGTCAAGATTCATTTCCAATATTACTTCTCTGCACAGGATTGTCAGCGTCAGTCCTATCTGTGCTCCTGCCATTCTACTCTGTCCACCTGTTGATTGAGACACTCAGACCACACAGCCTGCTCTAATCTTCTGTTCACTTCTCACTCAAACCAACTTTCTGGAGGACAGACTTTTTATTCCCTAGGATCTACCCATAGTACATGAAATGTAATTAAGTGACCAACAAATGTTTGCTGAACTAGTACTAATAATATAATATTTAAAAATTGTTAAGTGCTTTGTATATACATAGTGTTTTAGCAAGTCTGGGAGAAATGCACATGCACCCATTATGGAAACTGGGTTAAAGTTTGAGGGAGAGAATGAATAAGTAAATGTAAAAAGTCACTCTGAGATTCCTGGAACAAGATGACTTTCAAGTAATTTTTTTTTCTTTACAACCAACACTAAAAATACATCTTATGTCACAAATCCTCCATTATCCTAACATCTATAATAAAGGAAATGAAAATTTTACAAATATAATGCCCTTACTATATTATGATGCTTTTTGATATTTTTTCTGTAACTTCTATTTTTTAATTGTTGGCTAAAAACTACCAAATTTATTTTTAATTTATTTATTTTATGACTTGTTTGAGAAAATACTGCTTTAATATTTTTACTATATTTGAATTATAAAGGTTTTCATTCATAAACTTCTGTAGATAATTAAGACTAGAGATAAAAATTAAATAAACAATATCTCTAACTGTAGCTCTAATTGTTAGAGTACTTAAAGTTCATTTTTTAAAATTAAATATGGGATCCTTACTTTTCATGCCACCACTACTATTTAATGACAACAAATAGCTTGTCATGAGAAGTTTTTGGACATATTTCATACATTGCAATCATTGGAATCAAGCAGAGTTATTTTGGAGGGGAGGGGATGGGGGGTTAGGTGAACCTGGTGGTGGGTATTAAGGAGGGCACATATTGCTTGGGGCACTGGGTGTGGTGCATAAACAATGAATCTTGGAACACTGAAAAAATAAAAAATAAAAAGCTGAGTTATCCGAAGCAGGACTTGGAATCAGTGGATTGGACGGTTCCCATTTTCAGACTTCTCTGTTGAGTCTAAACATTGAATCCATTTTTCGTATTGTGAAAGAGTGAAAGCTCTTCAATGGTGCTTCATTCCTATTAAGTGTGCTTTTATTATTTGCTTCTCTAATAAAATGCCTTAGTATAAAATACAATTATGGAGTAGTTTTCTTGAAATTAAGCTAGCCATGAGGAATCAATTCAACATGTGTATGAAGAATCATTCAGAATATTCTTTTTTTCTGATTTCTAGACAACTCTACTACTGTGTATAGATCACATATAGTTGTCCTATCACCACCATATTTGGCAAGGAAACTTGCAGTGTTTCTTCTTTAATCTTAAGAAACACATATCTGCCAACTTTTATGTTGCTCATGAAAAGTAATAAATATTACACTTCATATGTCAGCATTTCAGTGCCTGGTAAAGGAAAAGGTGTTTATTGTTTTTCTAAATGAAGGAGTAAAAAAATTGAGAAAGATAAAGAGATTATGCCAGTGTTTTGCTATAGAAACATTTTTCTCTTTTAAAAAAGAATCTGCTGTAAAAAGTATACCAGAAATGGGGATACTTATCATGATATATATGCTTTCATGAGTAGAGTGGTAAGTATTTTAAGTTAAGACTTTGAAAAGCACACTTACGTAAATAAGCTTTTTGTTTTTAAATAATCCATATTTCAAGACAAGATTTAAGATGTTGATAAATTTGTCAAAATTGCATTTCTATATCCATACTCCTGCTAAGTATAGTAGCAATAGCTGCCATGAATCCTAAATTTGAATACACAGCTTTTATACATGGGATAAAATGCTATTTTTTCAAATATAACATGGAATCCTCTTGATATGTCTCAAGGTCATGAGTTTCCTTACTACATTTGGTTGTGATACTAACACAGAAGGCTGGAAGGTGACATTATAGAGGACGGATTCTGTGTGATATCCATATTCATTTAGGTATTTTTCTGAATGTATTTTATGAATTGGAGAATTGTTTACACCAGAAAGTGTCAAAATTTTACTGAAAATATTCCATGTTTTTTGATGGACTAACATAAAACAAAATAAGAAAACAGGTGAGGATTTTATTTTATTTTATTTTATTTTATTTTATTTTACTTTATTTTTCATAGAAGGACAGTACTACACAAGCTGTGGGAGAACCAGCAGGGTGAGCAGGGCCTCCACGCGGGGAGGGGTCGGGGGAGGGGGGTGTGTAGAAGCCGCTGTCCAACAGAGGTGTCAGTCCCTGAGCAGGGTGTGGAGTGTATCTGAAGTGAGGGTGACATAAAGTATTGCAGCTACAGTGGTATATGTAAGGGAGTGCTCAGGGGATAGTTTTGACAGTAGGCTGGCAAAAAATGTCAGAGCCTGGGCAGGTAGGAGGGTGTCAGTGAGTGAGACAAGGATTGGCTATAGGGGCTGATGATTGGCTCAGATAGGGGATCTGATTGGATTCAGAAATGTATTAAGGATGATGAGAGTCAGGTTTCTCCCTGTGGAGAAGGGAGGTACAAGTATGGAAAGGTAGAAAACTAGGATAAATCCTGCACTGTTATATCAAATTGGAGATACTGGTCTGAATTCATGCTTTACCACTTATTTAGATGACAGAGAAATAAATACAGAGATAAATAAGTTTGAATTAGGATTCTCCACAGAAATAGAACCAGTAATATGCCTCTCTGTGTGTATGTATATGATTTATTATAAGGACTTGGAGTACCTGATTATGAAAGCTAAAAGTCTCAACATCTTAGCAAGCTAGAGATCAAGAAAAAAAATTGATGTCCCAGTTCAAAGGCAAGCAGATCGAGTTTTCCCTTACTTGTGGGAAGTCAGTCTTGTTCTATTCGGGCCTTTAGTGGATTGGGTGAGGCAGGCCACACTGAGGAGGGCAAACTTCTTTACTAAATTTTACTGTTTCAAATGTTAATATCATCCAGAAACACCCAACACCCTCACAGACACACCCAGAATAATATTTGACCAAATGTCTGAGTACCCCGTGACCCTGTCAAATTGACACATAAAATTAACCATCACAGTGTATGTGTTTGTGCATCTATGTTTAAAATAGCTAGCTTCCAGATCTTAGTTACTAAATACTATTCTCCCTCAGAGAAATGGCTGAATCCAAGGCTGGGCAGGAAAGTGTTAGCCTAGAACATCTTATTGTACCATAAAAGAGTACTCAAAGAATGGTGAGGACATGTCAAAGGACATAGGAACCAGCTTAAAAAGGCTCCTGCTGGGGCACCTGGGTGGTTCAGGGGGTTAAAGCCTCTGCCTTCAGCTCAGGTCATGATCTCAGGGTCCTAGGATTGAGCCCCACATCGCACTCTCTGCTCAGCAGGGAGCCTGCTCCCTTCTCTCTCTCTGCCTGCCTCTCTGCCTACTTGTGATCTCTCTGTCAAATAAATAACTAAAATCTTTAAAAAAAAAAAAAAAAAACGCTTCTGCTGGCCAAAATCAGGACAATTGAAGCATCAAAATAATAATAGCAACAGATTGTAACAAGTAAAATAAGAATCCATGAGCCCATAATGTTTGAGGAAACCATCTCTCATATTTACATAATCTCAAAGTACAAACACATTAAACATGTATTACAAAGGAAAAAACAATAATTTTCAGTGGAGAACCCTGGCAGATGCTAATTTAAACAAATGGTTAAAGTTAACCTTAAAAGTACATCTGGGTGTCTTTTTTGTAAAAATGTCTATTCACATCTTCTGTCCATTTCTTAACTGGATTATTTGGTTTGGGGATGTTAAGTTTTATAAATTCTTTACATGTTTTGGATACTAACCCTTTATCAGATACATCATTTGCAAATATCTTCTGCCTTTTAGTTGTGTTGATTGTTTCCTTCACTGTGCAGAAGCTTTTTATTTTGATGAAGTAAGTCCCAGTGGTTTATTTTGCTTTTGCTTCTTTTTCCCAAGAGATAAATATAAGAAGTGAGAAATAAGATGTTCTTACGGCTTATGTCGAAGAGTTTAGTGCCTCCTCTAGGATTTTAATGGTTTCCGTCTTACATTTAGGTCTTTAATACATTTTGAACTTCTTTTTTATGTATGGTACATGAAAGTGGGCCACTTTCATTCTTTTGCATGTTGCTGTCCGGTTTTCCCAACACCATACAAATGGCGAAATGTTGAAGACACTGTCTTTTTCCCATTGCATATTCTTGCCTCTTTTCTTAAAGATTAATTGACCATATGATTGTGGGTTTGTTTCTGGGCATTTTATTCTGTTTGATTTTATTTTTGTGCCAGTACCATAATATTTTGATTACCAAAGCTTTGTAGTATAACGTGAAGTCCAAAATTGTAATGCCTCTAGCTTTGCCTTTTTTTGTTTGTTTGTTTCTTTTTGTTTGTTGGTTTGTTTGTTTTTTTCTGATATTGCTTTGGCTACTTGGGGTCTTTTGTGGTTCCATACAAATTTTAGAATTTCCTTCTTGCTCTGTGAAAAATGCTGCTGGTATTTTGATAGGGAATGAATTAAATGTGTAGATTGCTTTGGGTAATACAGATATTTAACCACATTTGTTTTTCTAATCCATGAGCATGAAATGTTTTTTCATTTCTTTGTGTCATCTTCGATTTCTTTTATCAGTGTTTTAGAGTACAGATTTTTTACCTCTTTGGTTAGGTTTATTCTTAGATAGTTTAATTCCTTCATTTCTCTTTCTGAGGCTTCATTGTTGGTGTGTAGGAATGCAACAGATTTCTATATGTTGATTTTGTATCCTGCAACTTTATTGAATTCATATATCAGTTCTAGCAATTTTTTGGTGGAGTGTTTGGGTTTTCTTTTTCTTTTTAAGATTTTATTTATTTGAGACAGACAGAGAGAGAGAGGGGGGAGAGAGCACAGTTGGGGGTGGGAGGCAGAAGAAGAGGGAGAAACAGACTCCTGGCCAAGCAGGGAGACTGATGTGAGACTCTATGCCAGGACCTTCAGATCATGACCTGAGCCGAAGGCAAACACTTAACTGATTATGACACCCAGGCACCCCAAGAGTGATATATTTATATTAATTTCCTGATGTTGATCATTTGTAGTGATGTAAGATAATGTCTTCATTTATAAGAACTAGTCATTGAAGTGTTTGGGGTAAAGAGCATCATATCACTAACTTACTCTCAAATTCAAGGGGAGAAAAGTTCTTGGTTCTTGCAACTTTTCTCCATTTTTGAAATTGTTTCAAAATAAAAAATAAATAAAAAACATATTATGGAGCATTTTATTTCATTAGCAGTCTGAGATATCACTTGTTTCCATAAGAATGTAATTGTTCTGCTATATTCCCTTAACTACTATATCTCTTTACTTTGGTGTGCAAAGGCAGTAATTACTACACCCCTCATTTTATAAATTACTAATTATGACTTTTTACATCTTAAACAGTTACTCAGGTTTGGATTTTCATTATGCAAAAACCATGTCGAGTAGTGGTACATCTGGTCACAGGGAGTACATTCTCACATTTCCTCCTTGGATACACCTTTCTCTCCCGTGTGCACTTGCTCTCTCATTTAGGAACTTTCCTAATATGGTAAGGCTCCCTGCCATTTCAATGAAACTGCTGTAACAATTGTTATCTTCTGTCTCTTCATTTTTAAACCCTGAGGACAGTTATCAGTCATTTCCTGATGTCTCTAAAACGCTTTATATTCTTGGCCTCTGTCACTTTGGAACTTTGTGGCTTTCTTATACTTCTTGCTCTCCAGGAATCCCTTAGTGACATTCATAGATTTGTTTCCCTCTCATAGTCCTTAAGATATTGACGCTTCTCCAAGTTCTGTTCTGTCTCCTCTTATCCCTAAATGCACACTCTGAGTCATCTCTTCAAAGTCTTAATGGCCGTCTATTGGCTAATGGCCTCAAAGTTCTCTTATAGCCAGACATCACTCCAGAGCATGAACCTGAATACCCCACTGCCTACAAACACATCCTCCTTTCCACTTGAGTATCTCAAAGTCAGGAAGTACAAAACTGAATTCATCACTATCTCCTATTCTCCTGTTTTCCCTTCAGTCTCTTCCAGTAGGCTTGGTACTTCTACCAAGTACCCTTCTAGGGAAACATTGCCATCTACCCAATGCCCAATAAGATATTTATGAATTTACTTTTTATTTATCAAATCCATACATTTCTTTTTTCCCTTCCACTGTCTTAATTCAAATCACCATTATCTCTTCTCTGGATTATAGCCTCATAGTAGCCTCCTCCCAGACAGAGACTTTGCCCATTTCCAATTTGTCTTCCTGGTAATACCAGGGCATACATGCTGAAACACAAATCTGGCTATGAGTATCCTCTGATCAAAATTTTATACTGTTCTCTCATTGCCTTTGGGCACAAAGCAAACTCATTAGCAAGATGTGAATTATCTTTCCCAATTTGGTCACTACTCGTCTCTCCAGCTTCATATTTTCTCAGTCTTATCAATACTGTGCTCCTTTCATTTTTATGACAAAGTCATGCTTTATCCAGCTTTCAGACTAGTACACTTTATGCCTCATTTCCTTTCTCTTTCACCTTGTTAACTGCTGGTCATAAATAAGAGATACCCTGTCTTCCGGGGAGTCTTCTTGGTAGCCCCTCAGCCCCTGGTTGTTCCTTCAGAATCCTGTGATTGTCTTTTATTTGTATCAGAGCACTATTCATACTGTATTATTTTTTTCTGTCTCCATCGTCATAAACATAGCCAAACCCTTGAAAAGCTTTGCATAATTCTCAGAATAAGATCTAATTCTTTATTCTGGTTCACATAACTTTATGTTATCTGACTCCTTTCTAAGTCTCCCACCTCATCTAGAACCATTTTTTATCTTCCCCCGTGTTCTCAGGTGTTGCTGCCCTTCTCTTTGGTCCTTAGACTTGCCCTGCTCATTTGGAGGCTTGTCTGCAGCTTCTGGTCTTTTTATAGCTGGCTGCTTCCTGTCATTCATACTTACCTTAAATATCACCTCAGCAGAAAGGCTTTCCTGACCACCCAGTCTACTGCAGCCTCTCTGTCGGTCTCTGTCACTACGCCATTTCAGTTATCTGCATAGTGCACATCCTGACTGTTTCTCTTAATTATTAATTTGTTTATTTCTTATCTGTGTGTCACCAGCCAGAAGGTAAAACTCCTTGAGAGTACAGATCTTGTCTACTTTTTTCTTTACATACCCCAAATGCCAATAGAAATGCTTCAGTAAGTAATTAGTTGGATGAATGAGTCCCTTATAAGACTACAGGCTTCTTGGGGTACCAGGTGGCTCAGTTGACTGAGCATCTGCCTTTATCAAGTTGTGGTCCCAGAGTCCTGGGATCAAGCCCTGCGTTGGACTCTCTGCTTGGTGGGAGCCTGCTTCTCCCTCTCCCTTCTGCTCCTCCTGCTTGTACTCCCTTTGTGTCAAATAAATAAATAAAATCTTTAAAAAACATGAAAACAAAAATTACAGGCTTCTTGAGGACAGACTCTATTTTAATAATCTCTATTTATATGGCATCGTTCTTGATGCATCAAAGATAGTAATCTCATTCATTCACTCAATCATATATAAGTTATTTTTATATCCTAGGCACTGTGTGGTAGATGCCAGTGAGAAAAACAGTCTAGTGACAAAAACGCATAGTCCACCTCTTATGCAAATGCAGTTCAATTATCCCAAGGCTGGAAGCTTGGAAGTTGTCCAGCTTTCTAGAATCAGGCTTTACTTTGACCACACAATATAAAAAATTCAAAAACCTGTACCAAGTGAATTCTAGTACCCTTACTGGTATTACTAAGAATTCATCAGGGCCATGGGAGTGGTTAGTTTCAGAAGCTATTTGTCACCTCTTGCTCCACATCCCTGCTTTAAGCTTCATTCTTGATGTCTTAATCTTATCTTCTTCGGCTATGATCCACTAACCACCCCCCCCACCGACCGCCACATCCCGGGCAAAGAATTTCCTTCCTCTATTCCACCAAACACAAACTTACTGTATGTAACTGACATGTAATGAAGGCTTGGGGACTTAGGGGTAAATTATAAATCAGAACAGAAAACAATCTACTATTATCAGTTCCATAGGCTCTTTTGCCCAACAAGAGAGTTCTCACTAACAATTTTTTCCTTAGTCCTCAGCCTGCCACTGTATTTGCTAGATGCTACCTCCAGCTACAAAGATCTTTCTTTCAGAAAATTCCCATTACTCTAATATCTAGAAAATTTAGCTTCCCTTGTACCACTCTTTCTCTCTCAAATAAGTCCACATATCTCATCACAAGGCGGTCACTAAGAGGTTTTCCTAAGCAAAAGAGCTATCCACTCCACTTGATGGGGGAGTGATTCTATTTGAACAGAGCAGAATTACCATCTCCCTCACTTTAGATAGCTATCTAAACTTCTGTCAGTAATGCCTAAAATTACATTTAGCTTTAGATTAAGCATACTGCATAACTGACTCATTGAAACTGTTTAGACTGAAATCTTTAAGTCTTTCAGAAGAGTTGCCTTTCAACTGCATCTCTGTCATTTTGCCGTTGTTTATTTGGAATTTTAACCCAAGTACAGACGTTCATCCCTGATAAGTTTCATCTTTTATATTTAGCCCATCATTTCAGCACATCAAGATCTTTTAGAATTTTGGTTCTGGCGTACAATATATACACTGTCCCTGCCAACTTCATGTCAAATGCAGTTGCTTATGTATGTTTTTAATCCTCTTGTCAGCCACCAAAAATGGCTAATAGGCATGTGCTATTTTGTGACAGGATTCTAATAGCCAAAAGCATATAACCAAAGGAGACAGATAAAAACGGATTGCATGGAGCACTGGGTGTGGTGAAAAAATAATGATACTGTTATGCTGAAAATAAATAAATGAAAAAAAAATTCCAGATATGAAAAAAGATAAAAATCAAATGAAAAGATTAAAATTTGCCAAATGAGACATCCAAGAACAAATACTTTTAGATTGGGAGTAGAGGTCTCACGTTCAGTCACGTATCTCCCATTTCTCTTGATAAACCCTTCACTGCTTATTTTGAGGTAGAGTGTTCTCTGGAGAATGAATGAGGTGTGGAATGGGTGGTTGCCATAAATCATATTTTCGAGTGGCAGGGCCAGAACTAGCCTAAGGCAAATCAGAGGCCAAAGACAGAAAATTTAAGGAGGCGCTCAGTCTCAGGATCTTGGAAGAGCAGGGCAGCCTTGCACAGCTTTGGGAGGCAGTGCGGCCTCCCTTAAATTTTGCATGTTAGGCTTCCACTTGTCATCCTATTCAAAGTCTCATAATGAGGAGGGACATTTAACTTAGAGAAGGTGTCCTTGCCAAAGTTTATTCCTTCAGCGTAAGCTGGAGCTGTCATATTTCTACCTTCCTCATTGCTAGCTGAAACACCATAATTAATCCTAGCAATCTTCAAGCCATCTTGAATTTGTCCTCTGCTCATTTCTCTAGTGATCTAAGATCACAGTTACTAAGAGGGAGCTCTAGGCTTCACAAATAATAAGAGATAGGCTTAACCTACCTTTTAAATTAATAATGTAGACCAAAAAGGCCAGGTTTTTTTTCCTTATTCAATGCATTATACAACCTTCTATGTCAGCCACCGAATTATTTTCTTTGTTATGCGTTCCCATTTCGTTGCAGTTTGGTTCACCAGTACCATCACTTCCAGGAAAGGCGGGATCACAACCAATTCTGGCTTAGTTGAGTATATTGGGATCCTCTTGGCAACCGCGCACTGGTATATACAATTAACTTGCTCTCTCCAGACCTGCTTGGTCATGTTTTCTTGGGGTCAGAAGCTACCTTTTGTCCAGATCTCTCTTTCCCAGGACTGATGCCTATGTAATCATGTAGCTGCAAGCCACGACATTTCTACCTTCTTCTTTCCTGATGCCCATCATTATTATACCATAGCTGTCGGGTACTTGTAGAGGTTGTATTCTCTGTTAAAAAATTATGTGTCCTTCACCAGTGTTGTTTTTATATAGGTGTTTACCTGGTTGAATACACATAAATCCTAACTCTTTTGCTTTTTAAAAAGTAGTTATTTCATGAATGGACGAGTGGACTAATGAGAATGAGCAATGAATACTAGGCATTTTAACACTCAGAAAGCCATGATTAAATTAACTGAGTGGCTAGTGTACCTTACAGTATATAAATACTTGGAAGCCAGGCAGATTGATGCTATGATATCTTTTTTCCCCAACGGTTGCTATCTATCTATCTATTTCTTTTTATTAGGTTCAATTAGCCAACATATAGTACCTCATTAGTTTTTGATGTAGTGTTCAACCATTCATTAGTTGCTAGGATATCTTTTTTTTTTTTTTTAAGATTTTATTTACTTGACAGACAGAGATCACAGGTAGGCAGAGAGGCAGGCAGAGAGGAAGGGAAGCAGGCTCCCCGCTGAGCAGAGAGCCCGAAGCGGGGCTCGATCCCAGGACCCTGGGACCATGACCTGAGCCGAAGGCAGAGGCTTTAACCCACTGAGCCACCCAGGTGCCCCAGTTGCTAGGATATCTTAATGTCTTTGGTATAGCTATTCCTTATGAATGATAAGTATTGCTTTATTTAAGCACTTCAGTTGGAAAAATTATAATAGATAAATTTAATGCCTTGTAACTAAAGGAGATTCAGAGAAAAATATTAAAAATATATCGTGTGTGCATGTGTGATACATGTGTGTGTGCATGTGCATACACACATGTTCACACACATACATCTATGAGTAGATGTAAATTATAAAGGGCAGCCAGTGCCAGAAAAAGCCAGATTCTTTGCCACTCTTGTTTGCTTCAGTATTACCCTTTCGTTATTCAAAAACAAGTAGCTAGGGTAGATTCTCAATGAATCTATGATAAATTATTATGTTAACTTTACATAAGGTAGGTTGTAGCCCCCTTAATGTTTTAAAATTTGATCCAACTAGATTAAAATATAATGGTTTTATTTTTTATTTACATATTCCCTTATATTTTCACAAGTCCTATTTGCTCTTTCAGCAAGAAAATCTTTCTTTAAAAATTTAAAATATGTTAGACATTATAATAGGCACTAGGAATACAGCAGTGAAAACATTCATAATTCCTACCTTCATAGAGTTTACAAACTAGAGGGACAGACAGAAGTAAGGCTGTACTTAAGGAAACATTTGGTTAAAGATGCCTTATATCTCATCTGCAACCAAGCACCCTCATTAAGATTTATGAAGCCACTATTTAGAAAAAGAGGAGTTGGGTCAGACAGGTGACAGTTTTTAGTAAATTTATGGAATACATAAAAGTGGTAGAGACGTGGTAACTGGCAAAATAGATCAGGGGAAATCTCCAGCCTAGACTACACAGAGGGGTTTGTAGTCTAAACTCATCTGTAATGAAGACTCTAGGCGATGCTGGAACTGAAAAATTCTACACTCAGTTGAAGTTGGATATGAGGCTAAAAATGGGAGGGAAAATAGAATATCTGTTTGTGGAGTGGTTAACTGTCCCACACATATACATCTTTTCATCCTCCAAGTGAAGCTTGTTTGAAAACAAGCTTCTATCCAACCAGGCAGGAGGCTATTTCTCTTAAGTTGAGTAGTCCTAAAGAAAATGACTTAATTAAAGTTCCCCTAGCATAAGAAACTTAAATGTAGGCTTCCTGGGCCCCTGCCCCAGACCTACCATTTCTCTAAAAAAGTACTTGCCTATGAATTAGCAATAGAGGTACCAATATATATAGAGAGAAGTACCAATCAACATTTTTGCCATCATATTTGTAAAAAATAAAAAACTAAGATGCACCAGAAGTCTGAAGAAAGCCTTCAATATGAAAGAATGGCCAAAATAAACTAACATAAAAACAACTTTGGAAAAGAAGAAAGTAAATAACAAAATACTTCTAATCATCTTCCTTAGAGTCTCATGGGGAACTTGTATCCATAAAACAAGAATAGGAAGCTACAAAAATAACAACCAGAGAATTAAAATAAGCTCTTGCCTATCAAATATATTATGGTCAAAAATGTTATGGGTGAATTGAAAAACGAATTTAAGGAATTTTTTCAGAATATACAGGAAAACAACAACAACAAACAACACCCCTGTTTCCAGAAAACCAAAACAACAACAAAAGACTGAAGATGTGAGAACAGAAATATGGAGGAACAATAAACAACACTCCAGCTAGAGTGATCTTTCTAAAATGCAAACCATTTGGAGTGCCCGGATGGCCCAGTCCGTTCGTTAAGTGTCTGCCTTCCATTTGGGTCATGATCCCATATCAGACTCCCTGCTCAGCAGGAAGTCTGCTTCTCCCTCTGCCTGCTGTCCCCCCTGCTTGTGTTCTCTTTCTCTAAAATAAATTAAAAAATTAAAAAAATGCAAACCATCCCTTCTGTTGTTCTGTTCATAGTAACTTGAGTCTTATCAATTGCCCTAAGTAAAAATCTTTTCACATAAGAGGCTTTTTGCTTTGATCCTTTCTCTCTAGTCTTGACTCAGAGTCTTGACTCATAATTTTTCCAATTGCCTCCTAGACTCTGGACTCTGTGAATACTTCTCTTCCAGGAAAGACCTTCTTTCCCATGTACTTTCTTCACCTGGCTTCTCTTTCTCCTTCTAGAATTAGGTTGAGCCCTTCCTCAAGAAGTTTTCCAGAATTCTCCCAACATGTAATTTTGTTTACTCATAAGTTTCTTGTATTAAATTGTGAAGTCTTAATGTAGGAACTGCATTTTTCATTTCTATTAGACTAAACAGTATGAAATTGTTAATTTTAGGTCTTGTATTCCCTAGGTCATATATAAATAGTTTCATGTAATTAAACTTGATACATCCCAGCCCTTAATGTAATACCTGAAGCTTAATGAATGTTAGATGATATTTTGTTGAAAGAGAGAATAAATTATTACCAATATTAGTAAGGAAGAATTATTCTTGTAATCTGGGTCTTTACAGTTTTTAGATAAAAAATAAAGGCTTCATTATTGTAGTATAAGATCAAATATTTAATATTTTAAGATCAGAAACTAAACTGTCATTATTTAAATCAGCAACATATGTTAAGTTAATGTTTTTAGCTATGCTACTGTTTCTGAAACTGAATCACAAAATCTTTCTAACCCAAGAAAGAAATCACTAATTGGAGTATAGGACACACTAAAAATCAAACAAAAATACATTTAAGCGCTCTCTCTCTCTCTCTTTCTATATATATATATATATGTATTACAGAGCTGTTTCTTTTTATAAATTATCTACACAAAGATACTTTTTCATATGGAAGAGAGAAGTAGATTTGCTGTTGAATATTCTGTCTTCTCTCTCCCTGTGGTTAATTTTCAGTTAGCATTATGTGGTAAAATCAAATACTTTTTCAGGCTTTCTTGGTTTACATGGCTATTTAATAGAAGGCTACCCGCTGAATTGGAAATGAGAAAAATATTGATTGAACATAGTGAAATCAGTTGGACCTTTTAGTGTTTTACATCTGTTTGTTTCCTACTAACTTTCAAATTGGTTGACTGATTTTGAATCAGATTTGCTGCTCTTTAGTTTTAAGTGTCAAGATCAAGGCCACTCTTCGAAGGAATCTTCCAGTATGCAAAGTTTGTCTTTAGGAAATTCCCAACCTCAGGCTGTACTAGAACATTTTTTGAGCAGAATCAAAAGTGGATTCAGTATGTCTCAAATACTTTATATCTGTGTCTTCTTGATTTCATATGGTGTCTCTTTCCTTATATTATGAGTCAGACACATTTTTTTAAGATTTTATTTTTATTTATTTATTTGACAGAGAGAAAGACAATGAGGGAACACAAGCAGAGGGAGTGGGAGAGGGAGAATCAGGCCTCCTGCTGAGCAGGGAGCCTGATGTGGGGCTCAATCCCGGGATCCTGGGATCATGCCCTGAACCAAAGACAGACACTTAATGACTTAGCCACCCAGGCTGCCCTGAATCAGACACGTTTCTAATCAGAAATTGAAAGGTTTTATGCCTGACATAGGAAGTATAGGTTACAATGACAAGAGCAAGAGATATTAACACAGACAGGTTTTCCCACTACCCTAAAAGCGTTTCAGTTTCTACCTTGTTCTGTACAATATGGTACTGTATTAATAGTGAAAACATGAGAAACTGTGCTCTCTGAGCTTCTATTTCGTCATCTCAAAAATGGAGTAAAATACTACCTGGTTCACAAATTTGAGTATTATGTAAGAAGCTCTATGTATAGCTCATAACCGAGTGCCTGACATATAGTGTGTGCTTGATAATTATTAGCTATTGTTATTATCTATTCCCCCAAACAAATGATGGCTAGCTTCTTACTTTAAAATCAGAACTTGGGCATTCCTGTTTACACTTCATCTAGATTTCCCCAGTGGTGAAATCTTGTATAGCTATAATACAATATACAATCCAGAATATTTATATTGGAATAATCCAGTTTATTCAGTTTTCACCAGGTCTGTGTGCATGTATTTGTGTGTTTGTGTGTATGTATGTATAGTTCTATGGAATTTTATCATATGTATAGAGTTTTATATATGTATATCCATATCATATGTATAAAGTTGAAAAATCATAGCAATCAAGACATAGACTGATTCACCACCAGACTCCCTTGTGCTATCCCATTTCTAACCTCATCCACTTGTCTCACTTCTGTGCTGAACCAGCAAGCAATAATCTTCACCCCATTTCTATCTTTTTATTATTTCAACAGTGTCATATACATGGAATCACATAGTATATGACTTTTTAAGATTGGCTTTTTATACTTGGCATAATTCCTTTGAGATACATTCAAGTTGTTATGCATACCAATAATTTGTTCCTTTTTAGTTATTTTATTTAGCTATTTTAGCTATTTCTAAAGACATTTGAATTATTTCAAGTTTTTGGCTATTATAAGTAAAGGTGCTATGAACATTCATTTACAAGTTTTTTTGTGAACATAAGTTTTCATTTCTCTAGGGTAAATGCTTGAGACTATTTGGTTTCACATATTTTGCAGTTATATTGCATGCTTGATACACATTCAAGATTGCTGTCTTTTTGGTGGATTGGCTCCTTTATCATTATGTAATGATGTCTCTGTCTCTGGTAATTTTCTTTGCTCTGAAGTATATCTGATATTAATATAGCCATTTATACTGTTTTCTGATTAATGTCATCTCTCTCTGTCAAATAAATAAATAAAATCTTAAAAAAAAAGAATGATAATGAGATTAAGATGATTATAAAGAGTTAAATCTGCTGAAATAATATGCATTTTAAATCTTTAGAAATTATCTTGCTATTTAAAAATTAATCAGCTTATTTAAAAATAAGTTCCTGTTTTAGAGAACAATGGAGTAATAAAAAGCATTTAACATTATAATCCATTGGCAGGAAAAACATATCAGCAAATTTTGCTTATAAAGGCCTAACTAACATAAGTGTACACCCATTGGATAGAAAGTCTCAAAAAAAAGTGAAAACTAAAATTTAGTGAGGTGATAAAAAAGAATTCATAAGAGGGGATATCAAAAAGTACAGGCAGTGCTCTTCTTATTTCTAAAATAGTTAGAAATAAACCAAAATTAGAAATAATTAAGAATTAAACCATACCAGAAATGCCATCCATTTTTAAATCAAATTATCATCATGCTAGAGACAAAGGAAAACTTTTACACTGTACTGAAAAAAGAGATTCTTCTTAAGATGCTGATGATTAGTATAATCTAGGATTTTCTGAAAAATACTACATTACATTTTTTAAAAACTAAAGTAATAAAACTTTCCTTAAAAATACTTCTAATGGTGCCTGGGTGGCTCAGTCATTGAGTGCCTGCCTTCGGCTCAGGTCATGATCCTGGGGTCCTGGGATGAAGCCCGCATCAGGCTCTCTGCTGGGAGGGAAGCCTGCTTCTCCCATTCCCACTCCCTCTGCTTGTGTACCCTCTCTCGCTTTCTCTCTCTCTGTCCAGTAAGTAAACAAAATCTTTTTAAAAATGCTTCTAAAAATAAAATACACAGTTAACTTCTAATTTAAGACATGGCTGGCTTTGGAGCCCAGGAGTGTGTGTGTATGTGTTTGTGTTCGTTTGTTTATAAATTGCTTCTTTCCCAATGTCTTATAAAAGTACTAAGGCCAAGACTTGAACACTTTTTTAAAAAACATATTAGTGTATTATTAATTTCAGAGTAGAATTTAGTGATTCATTAATGGCATGTAACACCTACTGTTCATACATCAAGTGCCCTTCTTAATGCCCATCACCCTATTACCCCATTCCCCCTGCCCACCTCTCCTCCAGCAACCCTCAATTTGTTCTATGTAGTTAAGAGTCTCTTATGGTTTGTGTCCCTCTCTGTTTTTATCCAATTTTATTTTTCCTTCCCTTCCCATATGTTCAGTTTTGTTTGTTAAATTCTGCATATGAGTGAAATCATATGGTATTTGTCTTTCTCTGACTGACTTATTTTGCTTAGCATAACACCTCTATATCCATCCATGTCGTTGCACTGGCAAGAGTTCATTCTTTTTGATGCTGAATAATATCCCATTGTAATAACCACTTCTTCTTTATCCATTCATCCATTGATGGACTTCTAGTTGGAGCCAAGGAGTTATCACCATTGTTGTCTTTCTTCTTTGAGCCAATGCCTCTGTGCCAGAACCAATTCATAAAGGAGAACTTTTTGAAGACATAAAAGATTGTAAAAGTATGATGGCTAATTTTGTGTGTCACCTTGAGTTGGCCACAGGATACCCAGATATCTAGTTTGTTACTATTTCCGTCTGTGTTTATAAGTTTCCAGATAAGATTAGCATTCAAATTGATAGATTGAATAATGCACATTGCCCTCTGCAGTGAAGGTGGGCATCATCTTCTTTGCTAAGGATCTGAATAGAACAAAAAGGGAAAAAGAAAAGAGAATTACCTCTCTGCCTGACTGTTAGAGCCAAGGCATCACTCTTCTATCCTTGAACTGGAATTTATACCTTTGGATCTCGTAGTAATCAGACATTCAGACTTGGACTAGAGCTTATGCCTTTAGTTCTCCTGGTCCTCTTAGGCCTTCTGATTCAGAACAGAATGAAGAACCAGCTTTCCTGGGTCTCTAGATTGCAGACAGTAGTTGTGGGACTTCTCAGCCTCCATAATGGTATAAGCCAATTTGTTATAATGAACCAACAAATCTCTTTCTTCCTCAATATAGATCTAGATATAGATTTCTATATCCTCTTGATTCTCTGGAGGACACTGAATAATATTAAAAAATATAGTTTATAATGAATAATGATTATTAATGATACTATTAATAGGGACTTTTATTTTTAAAGTTATTTCACAAAATCATTATATCTAAAGGATAATTTGATTCATAAAACAAAATTCCTTTCTGTCTTTTTTTCTTTAATTTTTATTTTTTATAAACATGTAATATTTTTTTGTCCCCAGGGGTACAGGTCTGTGAATCGCCAGGTTTACACTCTTCACAGCATTCACCAAAGCACATACCCTCCCCAATGTCCATAACCCCACTCCCCTTCTCCCAACCCCCCTCCCCCCAGCAACCCTCAGTTTGTTTTGTGAGATTAAGAGTCACTTATGGTTTGTCTCCCTCCCAATCCCATCTTGTTTCATTTATTCTCCTACCCCCTTAAGCCCCCATGTTGCATCACCACTTCCTCATATCAGGGAGATCATATGATAGTTGTCTTTCTCCACTTGACTTATTTCGCTAAGCATGATACGCTCTAGTTCCATCCACGTTGTCGCAAATGGCAGGGTTTCATTTCTTTTGATGGCTGCATAGTATTCCATTGTGTATATATACCACATCTTCTTGATCCATTCATCTGTTGATGGACATCTAGGTTCTTTCCATAATTTGGCTATTGTGGACATTGCTGCTATAAACACCTTTCTGTCTTTTTTTGAACCTGGGACAGTCAGGATAAACGAGAATATGGCTGCTTACCCTAAAAGAACAAGGAAAACCCAATCTTCAAGGAAAGTAAGAAATAACTCTAGCCCCTAATCCCATTGTTTGACAGGAGAAAGGGAGGGAAAAACAAGAATGGCTTATGAAGGGTGCCTGGGTGGGTGCTTGGTGGCTCAGTAGGTTAAGTGTCTACCTTCAGCTCAGGTCATGATCTCAATGTCCTAGGATTGAGCCTGCATCAGGCTCCCTGGAGCCTGCTTCTCCCTTTCCCACTCCCTCTGCTGTGTTTCCTTTCTCGTTGTGTCTCTCTCTCTCTGTGTCAAATAAATACCTAAAATCTTTAAAAAATAAAAAAAGAAGAAGAAGAGTGCCTGGGTGGTTCAGTTGGTGGTTGATTTCAGCTTGGGTCATGATCTTGGGGTCACGCTGGGCTCTGCACTCACCCCAGAGTCTGCTTGTTTCTCTCCCTCTACTCTTCCGCCCACCCCCAGGTTGCATGCATGCACACATGCTCTCAAATAAATAAATAAATAAATAAATAAAATATCTTTAAAAAGAGAAAAAAGAATGTTTTAAAAATGAGGAGTCTGGTCAAACCCAGATTGCTGTGGGGGCCTTCTGAGAAGCAGGCCAAGTTTCCTAGCAGAATTCCATAAAGTATCAGAAATCAGGAACATCTGTGTCCTCACAAAGCAGGTGTGGGAAGATTGTTGAAAAGGGAGAAAGTGCTTGGGTGCCTGGGTGGCTCAGTGGGTTAAAGCCTCTGCCTTCAGCTCAGGTCATGATCCCAGGGTCCTGGGATTGAGTCCCACATCAGGCTCTCTGCTCAGCGGGGAGCCTGCTTCCCCCTCTCTCTCTGCCTGCCTCTCTGCCTGCCTCTCTGCCTAGTTGTGATCTCTGTCTGTCAAATGAACAAATAAAATCTTAAAAAAAAAAAAAGGAGAAAGTGCTAAATAGCAGCAGTGTGGTGCCCGTTCTTCTCCACCATTATCAGACACCCCTTGCTACACTGCAGTTTCTCTGAGCCTCATCTGTCTTCTGAGATGCTATGAGACTTTGCTGATTGCCCACATATACACAACCAAATAGCAGGAAGGCTAGGTCAGAGGAGCAATTCTTTAATTAATAGGAGACAAGAAAAAAGGGGATAAACTCTTCTGCCTCTCTCTACCCAGATGGATGGCCCTGAATCATAGTTTATACATACGCTGAATCAGAGGATGGTCCCAAAAGATTGAGCAATCAATCATATGTCCCTGTCATTGGATCAGCAGTGTGTTTTCACATTGGCCCTCTCTCTCAGCTTTGCTCCTCTTGTCCCTCCCTCCAGTTCTTTAAAATTACACTCTCTTTATAGTTTTCTGAGTATAGATTCTGTGTCTCTTGGGTTAGGTTTATTCCTAGGTATCTTATGGTTTTGGGTGCAATTGTAAATGGGATTAACTCCTTAATTTCTCTTTCTTCTGTCTTGCTGTTGGTGTAGAGAAATGCAACTGATTTCTGTGCATTGATTTTATATCCTGACACTTTACTGAATTCCTGTATAAGATTACACTCTCTAGTAGAGTAGTAACCCTTGGCTGTTGCCTATAGGCTCTGCTTTCTGGGCAACCCAAGGTTGTATCCACCCCTCCCCCCCAGGAGGAAAGAATTCTGAAAAAGGTGAGTTGAGGGGACTCTGGAACCTAGAGCCTTGAAGAGCTGGGACAGAACCCTCTCTCCAAGTCACTAAATTGAATATAGATCACAAAGAATATGGAACTGGGTCTTTTTTTTTTTTCCTCAAATGGAAACACCTTTAACCTAAATATGTGAGTGTTTTTAGATAGCTGATGGAGTTGTAAGCGACAACTATCCTGCTGCTGTGGACCTCTCCCCATAGAAGATGGGGCCTATTGGGGGCTGTAGCTTTTTCTTACCCAAAAATCAAGGTCATTTACTTCACTGTAATTTCTGGGAAGAGTTCTCTCATATTTCCCTGAGTTTAAATTATCTCTGTAGAAATTTGAAAAGAAATTTGACAAAACCTTCATTTGAGGGAAATGGTTAAATTTTGTCCATCTCACTGATGGTCAGAGGAATTTGACGTCTTTTCTTGCATTGAGGGAACGTTAGGTATTTCTAATAAGGTGACTTTCCAGAAAGTGAAATTCCTTACATCTGGCTTTTAAAAGATGAAATATAAATAAATTGCATAATATATTCAAAATATATACTATATATCATATGTACATATGATATATATTATCATATATATATGTATATATTCATAGTGGCTCAGTGGGTTAAAGCCTCTGCCTTCAGCTCAGGTCATGATCTGAGGGTCCTCGGATTGAGCCCCGCATCGGGCTCTCTGCTCAGCAGGGAGCCTGCTTCCTCCTCTCTCTCTGCCTGCCTCTCCACCTACTTGTGATCTCTGTCAAATAAATAAATAAAATCTTTAATACAAAACAAAACAAATAAACAGCAGCAGCAAGAAAATTGACTGCAAGGAGCCCCGCCAACAACAAGTAGAGAGAAAATAGGATCCTAAGGAGGGGAGAAGAGATGTCCCTAGCCTGGGCCGCCATGTTCCCTATAGGATTAGCTGTCCCACCAAGGGCCTGACGTATACCACATGAAGAACAGGACAGGGATCTATTCTGGGAGGAGACAGCCTACCATCTGTACACAGTGCTAGTTGGTGTAGCATCTAGCCACATCATACCTACATGTCTTGGAGCCCATCCTTTGGGTGAGGGCCATGCTGCTCTGCATCTACAGAGGGAGGGGAGAATCTCAAAATGGTGCTCACAGGTGTGTGGGCAGCCTTCTGCTTGCCCAAATGTTGCAACTCTTGCCAGGACCACCTGGCTGCTTCCCTAGTGCCCAGCCACTAGGGAGTCATGAGCAAATGCAGGTAGCCTAGAAATAAGGGGTCAGATCTGTATAAAAAAGAGGTATCACACCTGAACACCCTCAGGGCACATTTCTGTAACCTTTGGATTCAGTGCCCAGTGCTGCCAGAGTAGCAGGTTATGATCTACACTAGCCAGGACTACCTATCTTTCTCACACACGCAGGAAGGTGTGGAAGGACGTGGAGGACCAGGAGAAGCTTCTGAGATGCTTCAACACCTAGTGAACTCAGTGGTTATCCCACAAGGGTATGGAGGGGGCGGAGGTGTAGAATTAGTGAAAATTAATAAACAAAATTAAGCCCTTTTGAAAAAAAAATAACAATAACCCTTTCCCTCCACATCCCATCTGGTGGAAATTAGTAAAGCCATCTGTTATCATGAGTTAATATTTTTTCTTCAACTCCCCTTCATCCAGCAGAAAAAATACATTCAGGATTAAGAAGCTACAGAGCGTTTGGGGAGCCAGTACCATCACACCTTTTTGATACTCCCAGGTAGATGTACAGCTGCTCAATTGCCCCCTTCCTAAATCTGGCTGAAAGCCCTGTATCTCTCTAGTCTGAGCCAATGGCCTCTACCCCCTGAACTGTTCCCGAATCTAGGGGCTTGTGCAGACACAGATGTCTGTCCAATATCCTTTTCTAACTCTTACTCAAGAGGATAAAAACGCTTCAGGCTTCCAGTTGGCTGCTGCCTAACTGCTTCTGCTGCCACACAAGGCATCAACCTCCTAAAACCCCAAAGATGCATTTCTTTCTCTTTTTCTCCTTCTCCCTCTGCCCCCTCCCCCGATTTTTCTCACCACTGAGCTTGACTGTCTGTGGGAAGACAATTCTAAAGGATTCACTAGTCCCAAGGAACTTCCTCATTCAAGGATGAGCAGAGCAACTCACTCAACACAGTACTTCTACCGTTGGTCAGACTGCCTGCCATATACACTTTTCCCACTGAGTTTAATCAAAGACTTTATTTTGAAGCAATACTCTGCATGGGAACCATTTGTCCTGGCAATAAGCTTTTATCTTCCTAGGAATTGGTCAACAAACGCAGTGCATGAGTGTTCATGTATGCTGAGAACTGAAGGAGGTGCTAGGTGAGTAGAAGGATGTGACTGTGATTAATAGCAGTTAGAAAATATATATGAAGTAAGATCTAGAGATCCCACGCACTTTTCCTTGCACTTTCCTTAGCCTCTTGAAAAAGTTATAAAGGCAGTTATGAAGAGGAAACTATTAGTAACCAGGATATTTGAGAGAAGAACATTCTGAAATACCACTTCTCAGAGGAATTGGTTATTAGCCTTTATGTCCAGTACATTTCAGAGAAGACTCCTAAAACCAAAGCTTCTGTTCCACTTTACATATAAGAGATTTTATGGTCACTTTGCTCACCTAAGCAGTCATACTTCACAAGAAACAGATAAGATTTGGACTCAAAATATAGCCCTCTGTTGGAAGGGAGCCTTGAAAGGCTATGCCGATAAAGCTCTGTCTCCGGGCTTAAGTGCTTTCCAGCTCCTGGAATGATTTCCTATTATTTCACTTTGCACCACTGAGTATTTCTCACCTATTCAGCTTTCTTAATTCCCACAAAGCACTTTATTTTTTCTTCCTCCTTTGGTTTTTTTTCCCTTGTCAGAAAGAAATGTCACTCCCACAGTTGTTTTCTTCTTTTCTGTGAGAGTAGATTGTTCTAAAATTATTTCATTGTGCCAGGTGGTGCGGTCTTTTCAACCTCTAATGAAATACTCTCCACTGAACTTAAGCCATTTTCACAAAAGGTAGAGTTTACAGACTCTTTCCTCATTTGTAAAATTAACTTTATTCTTATGATATACTTTTTAAGACTATGTTCCAAGCTAAGCCTAGCTAGCAAGAGTCAAATGTTTGGGTAGTGGGGGAGGTCTCAGCACTCTGGCATAGAAAACTGCAGGAGTTCTTCAAATGCTAACATATCTATATGTATTTAGAGAAATTTAATTGTGCATTGCAAATGTCAAAGGCAGTTTATTTACACAGAAGAATTATAATTAAATCAAAATTAGGAGAAGAACAATCATGAAAAAAATTACACGAAAAGGATATTTCTCTAAACAGAGTTTAGCGATTACCTTTTTTCAGATTCTTGCCCTAAAAAACCTCACAGAAACTCAGGATGGGAGAGTATAAATGGCCCCCAGGTATAACCACATTCCTGCAAAATGATCTTTCAGTCTATTCCTAATCACCTCTAGTAATGGAAAATACTATTTCCAAAGATTGTCTTTTTTCATGGATTTCTGGCTTTCCTGGAATAACTTAGTCCCTTTAGGTATAAACACTTCAAATAACCACTGCCCTCACCCAGGAAGCTGCCTCCTTGTCATTTATAATCATTCCTCATGAGCCAATATTTTTATTTCTTAAGACTTAGACCTGTTGGTTCTAGCTTTGCCCTCTTATACCACACAGAAGAAATCTAATCCATCTTATGTATAAAAACACTTACTCAAAGACCACCCATCATGTGCCCTCCCTAAAGTCTTCATTCCTATAAATTAAACACCCCATTCTCCTCCACCCATGTGATACGGTTTCTAGACCACTAGCTATTCCAAACACCTCCCTCTGGATACCCTTCAGGAACCTCTTTAACTATCCTTGAATAGATGATTCCTGGTGAGGTCTAATCAACACAAAACCCAGTAAGACCACTTAGACACTTTCTGTAAACCTAGCCTAAACCTCAGGAACTTTCTGAGCCAACACATCTGCTCTTTATTCATTGAACTCACAGTTGGCTAAACCAAATAATCCTCTGTCCTAGAATTTTACAATTTGATTTCTGAACTCAATCATATAACTTTGCTTTTAGACATCTTACATTTCTTTATGTTATATATACTCTAATATTCTAGCCTTCTAAAGTTATTTTTGATTCCTGTTTCTTTATCCAACATATTAATTATTCTTTCTAAATTCTTAATCTCTGAATTTGAGTAATATGCATCAGTACATTTTTCTAAGTCCATTTGTTTACACTGTTGAATAGAACAGGATGAAATACAGAGTCTTCTGTCATGTTCCTGCAGAAATACACCCAGACTGACATCAATCCAATAACCCTTCCCATTGTCCTTTTGGCACAGTTACTGTGGCCCAGCCCTCCAGTCTGACTTTCATAAGTAGCCACCCCTTTCTGCTGTTTCTTTTACACATGGGAAGAAATAGCAAAGTCTGTCAACACTACCAAGTTTTTATAGATACTTCATCACTTTTTCCAGGTACTCAAAGCTATCCTGACCTATACAGTAGTGAATAAGTCAAGATTATAATTAATCATGAGTAGCAGGATGAATGCATATGGGGTTTCTTTTTTATTCCAGGGTTCTTTGCATAGCAGATCCTGTACATGTATCATCCTGGCTGCCCTATACTCTGTACAAGAACACAAATGCTCCACATACTTGACCCAGAACCAAATTCTGTGTGTTCACCAAATTTTGTATGATCTAAGAGATCAAAGTTAGAATCAATGAATCCAAGTTTTAGGAAGAAAGCTATTCGGTCCCTATGTGGAATGACTGTGGATAATATGGAAGCACATATGCATAATATGGTAGATGACATGGATGGAGGAAGTGATTATTTGATGTGTTCATATATAAAGGCACTGAATTAGTCCAGGAAAAGGAGACAAGGTTTAGTTTCACTGCATTTCCTGTTTGAATTGTATCACTCCCAACATCTGTCCCATGTCTCAGAAAATGAGCAGGTGTCTTCATCCCTCTGCCATGGTGTCCAACCTGAATTCTTCAACACTGGAAACTTCCTCATACTCCAGATTTTTCTCTATCTTATATGCATCCAAACTGAGAGCATACAGCCCATGTTGGACGTTTTCTTAAAAGATGTGTATATTCCTAAATTAGCCTTTTTATGCATTTGAGTTAAGGTGTTAATATTGACAGTAATTAAATGTTGTTATTAATATTTGCATTTAACAAAAGCTGTCAATGTTGTGAACCAAAGTATATATCGCATATACTGTGGATTCTTTTCTGCTTTCAGAAAAGCAGGTGTATTCCTCCATTGACATAACAAGCCTTAAGCCATTACTATCCCTGTAGGACGGGAAAAAGCTGACCAGTGTGTAGATACTTCTCTGAATTAGAATTGATTACGGTCTTTCTTTTTATTTAATGTATTAATGACCAATCCTATCAACCTTCCCTAGTTAGAATTTAAGTAGATGATTTTATTTTAAAACATGCCTTATTAATAAGGAGATTTTTCTCCAAAGTTTAGTTGTTTTATATATTTTAAACATCCTAATTAAGAAAAAAAGAGTCAGATTTCAACAGCAATACCTAAAAACAATAATAATAACAAAACAATAATAATAATATATAATATAGATTTATATAATATATAATATATATTTATATAATTATGTATAATAATTATGTATAATAATAATAATAACACCAATATCACTAAAGCATTGTTGCAACCAGACCAGTATGTCAGCTTTCATTATAAAAGATCTTAAACACCACCAATAAAGCTTTATCCCTTTTCACTTTAAAATGTAACCAAGTTTTTAGAACTGTCATAACAACATCTGTTCCCAAAAAAACAATTTATCAGAGCTTGAGTGTTTTATGATAAATTTTACACAATATAGTTGGAATTAAACTACTTCATGTGCATGTAAACACAAATGTATACTTTCTGAATGCTTACAGAAATTTTAATCAAAACTTTATTAGTCTCTAAAAACTTTATGGCAGTCCCAGCAAGCTTAACAATAAAAAAGACTTGTTTTCAAAGGTTTGCCTTAGTGTTTTGTTAAAGAAAAATGATCATTAAAATGTATAGCATCACAGTTTAGGATTTAGAAGGGATTTTGAAAAGTCATCTTAAATTTCTAATTCTATAGGTTTAAGCCAAAGCTAAAATCAGAGAGATGAGTAGCAATTCTTTTTTATGGACACTTACAAAAAAGATTTCATAACCAAGAGCTTCCACAGTATCCATTAAAAAAAATCCTAGTTACTGACCGAGATCATAACAACCCTTACTTTCTGAAACTCTACTTCATGGTTGTCCTAGTGTTGGTGGAGTAGGAAACAACAGCCCCCTCCCTCCTAAATGCATAATGCACTTGAAATCCCTTCTCAGGTTATCATGAACTGGCTCTTTCTCAAGCTCAAAATCAGTGGGGATACCAGAGAAAGATAGAGAAGAAATTTTCATGACTTTAATCTCCCCAAAATTTTGTTTGCAGAGGCTCAGTGAGTCTCAGATTAAGCATTGCCTGTTCTTTACAGTAATATGGCCAGTTTTCACTTTCCACAGCCAGTCCAAGTAGGTTACTATCCGCATTGGATGGGAGAGCAGCAGAAAATAGCAAGGATTATAGAATCAGATTTTTTAAAAAAGATTTTATTTGTTTATTTGAAAGAGAGAGAGAGAGAACATGAATGGGGTGGCAGAGGGAGAAGCAGACTCCCTCCTGACCAGAGAGCCCAACTGGTGGCTCAGTCCAGACCCTGAGATCATGACCTGAGCCCAAGGCATGCCCTTAACTGACTAGTTTAAGGCAAACCTAGAATCAGATTTTGTGGGTTTGAAGTACTAGCTGTTTCCAATACTGGTTAATTTGGTAAGTCATATAAACTTTTTAAGTTTTGGTTTCCTCATTCATAAAATGAGGGTGATAGGTGAGGAATTAATAATAAGACGTTGTATGAGACTTAGTCCTGAGGACATGTGAGCTCTTCTCTCCATCATCACCGTCGTCATCGTCGTCATCATCATCATCTTTAGAGTTTAATTACATAGCTTACACTAGGTTAACTAGGCTACAGAGTAAGGATTTAAACTAGACCCTCTGCCTTTAATCCCCAGACTTTTCTCTATATTATGTTGTCTCCATTATATATAACCTTGAACTACATCAGGAAAGGACAGAAGATAAAATAAATCAGGTCTCACTGAAGAACCTCTAAACTAGTAATGGGGAGAACCAGTTGTCAAAAACTAACGTGGTTTAGTTAAGTCTTTCTAGTATAAAATAAACAAGTTATCATTTCATCAGCCACAGAGGAGGAGAACCTAAAATCTCCAATAATGTGACTTCTAATCTGACCTTCACAATAAGTTACTCATAAAACAGGGCTGATAACACCATCTCTGAACACAGATTCAGAGAAGATATCAGTCTAGACCACTGAGCTGCTAAATATACTCAGTAAAATGGGTTCATTATGTTTTTCAGAGGAAGCCAGCATACATGTAGAATATTACTGGTTGAAAATCACTTCCCCATTCCAAATTAATGAAAGAGGTTTTTTTTTTTTTTTTTTTTTTTTTTTTTTTAAGATTTTACTTATTTATTTATTTGACAGACAGAATCACAGTTAGGCAGAGAGGCAGGCAGAGAGAGAAGGGGAAGTGGGCTCCCTCCTGAGCAGAGAGCCCAATGCAGGGCTCAATCCCAGGACCCAGGGATCATGACCTGAGCTGAAGGCAGAGGCTTAACCCACTGAGCCACCCAGGCGCACCTGAAAGGCTTTTGATTATTACGTTACTCATGAATTTTTAACAGGTCCTAAATTAACTCTTTCAGCATTGGCCTGTATTGAACACAGTGGATTTTTTTCGCAGATATGCAGCCTCAGCGTCATTTCATCAGCACCCCTATACTGCTGCAGTCCTGGCCCTGATTATAAATTTTCTAAGTTGTAACTATTTGGCTATCTGCCTTTCATTATGGTTTGTTGAGTCTAAAGCATGTTAATCAATCTTACTACTTCTCTGCCTTTAGCAGTCTGTGTTTACAGTACTACGCCACCCTCGGAATTTTTTTTATTACACAAGATTTGCCTATATAAAGATTTTATAAACCTAGTAAAGATGGATTTTTATACAAAATAATATTATAATAGAGACATATGTAAGAACATTCACAAGTGCATTTATTAATATTTGATGCACTTAAAAAAACAGAGTGAGGGGGGGAAGCATCTGTGGTGAGATGAACATATGTAGCAAGTTTGTTCATTGCTTGTTTGAGACTGTTGATCTGTCAATATATATACTGGCTAATTACTCAACTTGTAAGTGTTAAATCTGAGGGATCTGCTAAGAGAAGTACAGTAAAACTGAATACGTTAGTTAGTATCCAATAATAGAAACTATTAAAATGTATAGAGAAAAATGTTCCTAACTCAGTGTTTAGTTTTCCTTGTTCAGTCATGGAAAAAGCCACAGATATAAATCGTTTTAGTCAACAGTTAAGAATTTGCAAGAAGGGCATAAGGGAGAGGTGATGTTCTTATTTCTTATGAGAAACACTTCCTGATGAATTTTGATGCTAATTTCCAAATATTCTGTGCCCTGTGAACAGTATTACAAAGAAATGGAAAAGGCAGGGTGCCTGGGTGGCTCAGTGGGTTAGGCCTCTGCCTTCAGCTCAAGTCGTGATCCCAGGGTCCTGGGATCGAGCCCCGCATCAGGCTCTCTGCTCAGCGGGCAGCCTGCTTTCCCCTTTCTCTCTCTCTCTCTGCCTCCCTCTCTGCCTACTTGTCATCTCAGTCAAATAAATAAAATCTTTTTTTTTAAAGATTTTATTTATTTATTTGACAGAAATCACAAGTAGATGGAGAGGCAGGCAGAGAGAGAGAGAGAGAGGGAAGCAGGCTCCCTGCTGAGCAGAGAGCCCGATGCGGGACTCGATCCCAGGACCCTGAGATCATGACCTGAGCCGAAGGCAGCGGCTTAACCCACTGAGCCACCCAGGCGCCCCAAATAAATAAAATCTTAAAAAAAAAAAAAAAAAAAAGTGGAAAAAGCAAAGTGCATTAGAAGCAGAATGAATAAGATATAGAAAGAAATGTTAAGAGCCATTTGGGACTTTTGGAGGAAAGGAAAAGTTGACATATGTTTACTTAGTATCACCTTTATTTAACAGAGAGATGGTATTATAACTGACATAAGGAATGTGCTTCCTTTGAAAGTCTGCATTTGGACTGCAAGCTACCCAAGAGTTTGGTTTTCAGATGCAAACATAAGAATACACCAGCAAAAACCCCTTTTCCTCAAAGCATTATTCTATATAAAGTTTCATTATATGTCTACTTTTAGAAAAAAGAAGTCGCTTGCCAACACTGTATGGAATGATTATTTAGTTGCTTTTAAGCTTTATATATTCACCCAAAATGTTGCTCTTGTGAAATTGTATTGTAATTATTCTAATTGAATGTGTGGCCATTTTTCAAGATGCTCTATTAAACTAGTTACTCATTAAAGCCTTTATTGGCTCTTTGCTCTTTACAAGTGGGTGGCAGTTGGAAGTGTATCACTACCAGATGGAGTGGGAAATATATGCCCAGCCTGGGTAATGCTACTCTGACATCAAGGGATAGAAAAGTTTCCAGAAGACTCTCTGAAAGTAGAGAAAAGTGTTCACTCTGCTTGTTTTGTCTTTTTGGTATTAGTCTTACAGAGGCCCATACTAAAATATGTAAGCAATATTTTCCAGATTACTGTCCCTAAGCAAGCCACACCAAGAGCACACATTAGTGTCAAGCCATCCCTTCCTCACTTACAGAGTCCTACAGTGGCTCACAAGGGGTGACACCCTACCTTATGGATCCTGCTAACCTCCCTTGCTACAGTCAAAATCTAGGATTTTGCTCTATGCTCTGTTCTCTGCCTTGGGTCTTCTTTCAGCTCTGACAATACTGTTTCTGACTCATAGTGGCCAAGATGAATGGCATAGTGGAGCCATCTTGGGCCCCTAGAGCCACTCCCCTGTGGCTCCTTCTGTCCATATCACACTGCTGATCTCTGGTTGCATTGGATGCCCAGCTTTTGCAAGTACATGTCAGCTTGTCTATGGCCCACTTTGTGAACCACTGCTTTGGGATAGAGAGTGGGCTTTGCCTTGCGGCTGCCTCACTGAAAGGCTGCTTGTCTTGATACTGGTCTAAAATGAATTTGCACCCTTCAGAGATTCATGTACCGTTCCTCCCCTCACATTTTAGGAGGTATCTCTCCTCTCTGTTCACAGGAGCTAGACAGAGCCTTCCTTCACCATCTCCCTCAAAATATGAAATGGCTAGTTCTCAAGCTTCTGCCTGGAAATTATTTTTCATTACTCTATGATTTCTTCCTGTAGCTTATCAGTATCATAATCTCAAAAGGTCTTTATGTTTTTATTATAGATTTCTTTCTTTCCTTGAAAACTTAAGTTAGAGACAAAAGTGAAGTTGATTCAGCTCTCCAGGAATATAATATTTGCAAATAAGTGGAAAGGCATGAGAAATAGGAAAGAGGTAGTACAGTGATACTTTCTTTAGAGTTGACAACTAAGACTCATAGCCAGGCATAGAAATGCTGGCTCATATCTGTTTGGGCCCCAAAACCCATGTGTCTTCCCTCTACCCCAGTGTTGTACTGTATGATTCAGATGTCCTCCAGAAGTTATATTACAGATCATCCCCCTTTGTATTTTAAGTGTGAAGCAACTACTTTTCTGGATCTTGCAAAAGTCTCTAATTGGCATCCTGTGAGTGACTCACCATTGCTTTATAATCTGAATTTTAATGCCAATAGACAGAGAGGGTTCTGTCAGATTTAATAAGTCTTTGCCATTCCCTATTATAGTATACTTTCCTGGCTTCACTTATTTTCATAATTTGAGTTTTGAGCCCCTGTAGGCTATGTCCCATGAAAATCTCAATTGCCTTTTTCAATACAGAATCACTAGTGTGTTTGTGTTAGCATACTGCCCAGAAGTATTTTCAATAAGAGGTACTCAGTAAGTAAGGAATGATAAATGAATGAGTGAAATTTTTATTTGAAAAATATGGGTCTTCAGGTAAAGGAAGAGATGTAAAAATAAAATATAATAAACACAAAATAAGTAAAATATACTGCAATACTAAACTATGCTAAGACCTGACTGTGCAATAGTATACACATCAGATATCATGCTTCCCTAACACTGATACATTCCTGAGTCACACTTTATTCCCGAAATTTAGTCCATCCCTGAACATCATCATGTTTCCCTTTCCTGACTCAGTTAGGTACCTCTTATGCTGCCTCAGTACCCTGTTCTTTTTCTTCTTCTTCTTCTTTTTTTTTTCTTTTGAATATTTTATTCATTTGTGAGATAGAAAGACACACATAGAAAGCACAAGCAAGGGGAGATGCAGAGGGAGAGGGAGAAGTAGACTCCCTGCTGAGCTGGGAGCCCGACATGGGGCTGGATCCCAGGACTCTGAGATCATGACCTGAGCTGAAGGCAGACACTTAACCATCTGAGCCACCTGGGCCCCCCTCAATACCCTATTCCTAAGGCTTTTGTCACATGGTACATAACTATACTCACCTATTTATTTACCTCAAATCCTTCCTGGTCTGTATCCTACTTGAGTGTAGGGTGTCCTACTTGTAGCCTTATCCGTAGCACCCAACAAATGCCTAAAGGCCTAACATCTGATAGGTTCTTGATTAAGATTTGTTGAATGACCAAATGAATACTTGATTGGCTGATAATCTTTCAGGGTTTTAGCTTCTGTTTTGTTTTCTTGACCTTTATACTTTAAATTAAGAGAGATCAGCCAAAATCACATTCAGACAAAAATATTCTGGGAAGATATCTGCTTTCTGGTAGTTTTAAATTATTTATATTGCCTCAAAAACATTGAGAGATGAAGTTGAACATGTCTGTTTTTAAAGTAGCAAGAGGAGAGGGATCAGGAGAGAGAACTACCTTGAGCAGAGAAATTCAATTTGTACTTCCCAGATTATTGGTTGTATCTCAGCGGTAACTTCTCAGCTTCAGATCTGTGAGATGTAGGGTTCTGTCAAGAGAAATATAGAACAAAGAAACCTCTTCTTCAGTGACAGCCTGCACCATCCCTCATAAAGGTGTTCTCCAGGACAAGACCTGAATAGGATGGCTCCCTTACTCTCAGTAGTCCTTAGCTATATATGTCCTCGTAGAAGCAACTTTGTACTCTGTAGTGAAGTTATCAAAGCAAAACTTCAGTAGGAATAGGTTTGTTTTGGTTGGTTGGTTTTTGTTAACTCTAACAGATTTTCTTTCTAATACATTATCAACTTTTTATTTTGCCTATTTGGTTGGAATTCTGGATATCCCTTTGAGTTTAAAGGGCATCCTTGGGAAAAGACTAATATTCCCATGCCTGATTTCCTACAAACGCTGCTGCTTGGAACTCAGTGCCAAATTATAATCTGCAGTTTCTCCCAATAGACATACTAGGAAAGACACAGAGATGGCTCAGGAGACTTGCTGAAATAGTGCTGTCAACTTATCTTTAAGTCTGTTGAGGTGCTAAGTAAAAAAGCTGGACATTTCCTTGCAGACTCTAGTAAGATTATGTTATGAAACAAGAAACAGGATGGATTGATGAGAAGATAAAAGAAAGGAGGATTTTGCAATATTTGAAATGAAGCAAGATGTAAATGTAGACTGAGACTATGGAAATGAAGAGACATTGAAAAGACATCTGGGTGTGGGGCTAAATTGCTTTCACTAACCACTAATCAAATTCAGGTCTTTGTTACCTGTCTTCAGAACCAGTTTAAGAATCTGAAGATCCACATGGTTCGATCTCAGCAATGTCTAGATCAAAGAAAGATCAAAACAGCTAGCAAAAATTTCTTTGCTATTTGCTCACCTTTTTCTAAAACATGAAGAATATGAAGGTAAAGTAGCATTTTTTTCAAATCCCACATGCCTCTTGCTCTCTTCCCTCACCCCTTCTTGCACTGCTCTAGTATCTTTCTCCCAAATCCCCCAAATCCCTTTCCTGCACCTCTCTTTTCCCAGTCCTGGTCTACTCCTTGATCTTTGTAACTCTTGGTTTCAAGTCGGTGGTTCTGTCTTCTTCTCCTTGTTACCTTTGCTTTTTATCACATGGTTCCAAAATGCTAGTTGGGCATCTTCAGATCATTTCTCAGAGCTTGGAGGAAGTAGAATCACTGATAGGCAAAGCCAGAACTTCCTTTTGAAGGTAGATTAAAAAAGCAAGACTGGTTTCAGAACTTTTCTCCTAATAAGACAACTAGTCTTACTGCCTTTCAATTTCTTTAAGGGCAGGTAGTGCAGAATGGGAAAAGGTGGTGAGAGAGAGGCACAAACAAAATTATTCAGATGCCTATTGTAACCAAGTGGATTATGTTAGTAAATGGACTAAGTACGGTTCATTGTTCTCTACCTTACACTGGGATTGTAAACAAGGAAGATCCTGAATTTTTTGGCTCTAAGTCCTTGAACTAAGAACTACTGGAACCCATCACAGTCCCTTTGTCTTTGCAAGTATGAGTTTGCATACTTTCTTTAGTAACCATTACATTTCTCTCACTGTGGCTAGATGGATAAACTTTCTTAGCCCTGACATGTTTGTTAACAGGACACCAATTGCTTTGTTGATTTTCATATTTTCAAAACTACCTTCTCTCATGATGAAAACATCTTCCCTCTGTGATTGATTGTGTCTGAGATTTATGCTGTCCCCAACTTGCCAATTTCTTGGCATGGTTTTCAACACCACTATTTAAGCTATTTGTGGATACTCTAAATCCAGCACTGGATTTTCACTGCCTGGATTGTGGGTAAGAGTGTAGACTAGTGCACAATCTTGATATCTTTCTCCCTATTTTTACCTTAACTTGAATCTGAAAGTGGTACAGTTATCTATACCTCTGGTTGTATGCTGTGTACGTGCCTATGTGTATGTGTTTCAAGACCTTAGTCAGTGTAAAAGACTTGTAAATGTTTGCTTCAAGAGCTTTTGATGATCACAAAACACTTTTGAATTGAACATCTCTCCTTCAAGACCAGCACATTTAAACTTCAGTAACTGTGACTAGGCTTGCATTGATTGCTCTTCAGCATGGCAGATACCAAAAGCCTTTGGTATCTCTTTATAATTTCTAATGTCAAACAAAAGTCTTTGAAAATACCTAGAAATCACATTCCCTTTACTCCTGAAAATTTTCTTAGGTGTTCCCAAGGTTATGGGAAGTTTCTTCATGACCACCATGCTTTACCAGATTAGCCCTGACATGTTTGTTAACAGGACACCAATTGCTTTGTTGATTTTCATATTTTCAAAACTACCTTCTCTCATGATGAAAACATCTTCCCTCTGTGATTGATTGTGTCTGAGATTTATGCTGTCCCCAACTTGCCAATTTCAAGCCTACTTGTAAGAGATGGGTTTAGGATAATGATCACTTCACACTTTGCATCCTACCATGTTCATACAGGTCTCTTATTAATTAATCTCAAATCTCGATCCTAGCTTATATGTGGCTTATTTGTGATTAAACTAAACTTAAATCAAATTTTGAGCACTCATTGATTTCATGAAGGCAATCACTATGAAAATGGCATGTTTTTATAATTTTGGGCTAACACATACTCAATTGTGGAAAATAGGCAAAGATCACATTAGAAAAAAAATCATCACATTAACTGTAGTACTAAAATAAAGTTTATTATGTACCAGGGATATTTTAGGCACCATACCTTTATTAACTTACTTAATTCTTTTTTAAAAACTTTTTATTTCTTTCCAGCATAACAGTATTCATTGTTTTTGCACCACATCCAGTGCTCCATGCAATCTGTGCCCTCTCTAATACTCACCACCTGGTTCCCCCAACCTCCCACCCCCCCGCCACTTCAAACCCCTCAGATTATTTTTTAGAGTCCATAGTCTCTCATGGTTCACCTCCCCTTCCAATTTCCCCCAACTCCCTTCTCCTCTCTAACTCCCCATGTCCTCCATGCTATTCGTTATGCTCCACAAATAAGTGAAACCATATAATAATTGACTCTCTCTGCTTGACTTATTTCACTCAGCATAATCTCTTCCAGTCCCGTCCATGTTGCTACAAAAGTTGGGTATTGATCCTTTCTGACGGAGGCATAATACTCCATAGTGTATATGGACCTCATCTTCCTTATCCATTCGTCTGTTGAAGGGCATCTTGGTTCTTTCCACAGTTAGGCGACCGTGGACATTGCTGCTATAAACATTGGGGTACAAGTGGCCCTTCTTTTCACTACATCTGTATCTTTGGGGTAAATACCCAATAGTGCAATTGCAGGGTCATAGGGAAGCTCTATTTTTAATTTCTTGAGGAATCTCCACACTGTTCTCCAAAGTGGCGGCACCAACTTGCATTCCCACCAACAGTGTAAGAGGGTTCCCCTTTCTCCACATCCTCTCCAACACATGTTGTTTCCTGTCTTGCTAATTTTGGCCATTCTAACTGGTGTAAGGTGGTATCTCAATGTGGTTTTAATTTGAATCTCCCTAATGGCTAGTGATGATGAAAATTTTTTCATGTGTCTCTTAGCTATTTGTATGTCTTCTTCAGAGAAGTGTCTGTTCATATCTTCTGCCCATTTTTTTATGATTGTCTGTTTTGTGTGCGTTGAGTTTGAGGAGTTCTTTATAGATCCTGGATATCAACCTTTTGTCTGTACTGTCATTTGCAAATATCTTCTCCCATTCTGTGGATTCCCTCTTTGTTTTGTTGACTGTTTCCTTTGCTATGCAGAAGCTTTTGATCTTGATGAAGTCCCAAAAGTTCAGTTTTGCTTTTGTTTCCTTTGCCTTTGGAGGCATATCTTGAAAGAGTTTGCTGTGGCCGATGTCGAAGAGGTTACTGCCTATGTTCTCCTCTAGGATTTTGATTGATTCCTGCCTCATGTTGAGGTCTTTTATCCATTTTGAGTTTATCTTTGTGTACGATGTAAGAGAATGGTCGAGTTTCATTCTTCTTCATATAGCTGTCCATTTTTCCCAGCACCATTTATTGAAGAGATTGTCTTTTTTCCACTGTATATTTTTTCCTGTTTTGTTGAAGATTATTTGACCATAGAGTTGAGGGTCCATATCTGGGCTCTCTACTCTGTTCCACTGGTCCATGTGTCTGTTTTTATGCCAGTACCATGCTGTCTTGGTGATCACTGCTTTGTAGTAAAGCTTGAAATCAGGTGACGTGATGCGCCCAGTTTTAGTTTTGTTTTTCAACATTTCCTTAGTGATTCGGGGTCTCTCCTGATACCATACAAATTTTAGGATTATTTGCTCCAGCTCTTTGAAAAATATCGGTGGAGTTTTGATCGAAATGGCATTAAAAGTATAGATTCCTCTAGGCAGTATAGACAGTTTAACAATGTTTATTCTTCCAATCCAAGAGTATGGAATGGTCTTCCATCTTTTTGTGTCTTCTTCGATTTCTTTCATGAGTGTTCTGTAGTTCCTCGAATACAGTTCCTTTACCTCTTTGGTTAGGTTTATTCCCAGGTATCTTATGGTTCTTGGTGCTATAGTATATGGAATCTATTTTCTAATTTCCCTTTCTGTATTTTCATTGTTAGTGTGTAGGAAGATATTTTAGGCACCATACATTTATTAACTTACTTAATTCTTAAAAAAAAAATCGTAGGAAATAAACATAGGCATTCATGTGGTCCTAGAGAAACAAAACAAAACTCATACTTTTTCCAAATTTACATACTAAAAATCATAGCGTTTATTGGAAAAACAGAGTTAGGAACGTTAAAACTTAGGTATCCTAGCAGTATATACCATAACACTGAGGAAACATTAGTTGGTACTTCCAGAGACAACTTGGACAGCCTGAAAAGTGGTTTTAGAAATGCAGGAGGCTCTCTCTGGGGTGGGGAATGCTGGATTTCAGGCATTGGCAATGCAGATGAGCATGAAGATCTGAGAGAGTGTGGTGGCATAAGAGGAAGTGTAATCTAACAGGAGCCAAAAACCATGCAAGACTGGAGGTCTACTAATGAAATCACTGGGCTTGGAGTTTCCTTTGTGGGAAGTGTTTTTTGATAATTAATTCAGTCTCTTTATTTTTTATAGATTTAATTCGGTTTTTCTGTTTGTTTTGTTGGTTTTTTGTTTTTGTTTTTGTTTTGTTTTGTGTTTTGTTTTTTTTTTTTTAGTCAATGATAGTTTATGTCTTTCTAGGGAGTCATCCATTTCATCTAGAATATCTAATTTTCTGCCATATAATTTTTCATAATATTCCCATATCATACTTTTTATTTTGAGAAGATTAATAGTAAAGTCACCTATTTTTTTTCCAATTTTAGTAATTTAATCTCTATTTTTTTCTTTGTTATCCTAACTAAAGGTGAGGTTTTTTTTCCTATCTTTTAAGTACCAAGTTGCATGGGTTTTATCTATTTTTCTTCTATTCTCTATCTTATTTATATCTACTCTAATCTTTATTACTTCCTTCTTTCCATTTGCTTGGGTCTAATTTGCTCTTCTTTTCCTAGTTTCTTTGGGAGAAAGTTCTATTGATTTGACTTTTATCATCCTTTTAATATGAGAATTTATAGCTATAAATTACCTCTGCATACTGTTTTTTTCTGCATCTTAAGTTTAGATATGTTGTGGTTTCATTTTCCGTCATCTCAAACTAGTTAAAAACTTAGGTCCACACCAAAACCTGGGTGCAGATACCTATAACAGCTTTATTCATAATTGCCAAAAACCTGGAAGCAACCAAGATGTCCTTCAGTAGGTGAATGGATAAACAAACTGATATATCTATACAATGGAATACTATTAAGGGATTTTTTTAAATGACTAAAAAGTCAAGTCACCAAAAAAGACATGTATGATTCTAACTATATAATATTCTGAAAAAGGCAAAATTATGAGGATAAGAGATGAGTGGTTGCCAGGAGTTCAGAGGAAGGCAAGAGGGTTAAAAAGACAAAGCACAGGAAATTATTTTAAGGCAGCGAAACTGTTCTGTAGGAAATCTATTAGTGGATACATGACACTATGCATTTGTCAAAACACAAAGAATGAATCTGAATATATGCAAATTTAAAACGACTTTGGAGTTTGGAGAACCTAAAATGGAATTCAAAAGTGACAAAACAATCTCATTGTATTACAAATATATGAAAGAGCTTCACAGAAAGAGAAGGCAGGAAGGGGAAAGGTGTTTTACTTGTGTTGCCAAAATAGTTTTCCATGAGGGTATGTGTTAACAATTTTGATACTCTATAGATGTACCCTGGATTTGAACAATTAAGTAAATGGATGGTGGGATGCTGGAACTAGGTTTCTCACAGTTAGAATGGGATGTGACATATAAACAGAAGAAGGCTAGAATGATCCATTTGGTAATGAATCAGAGTTAGAAACATTAGTATGAATTTATTTTTAGTTTAATATACTTCTAAATTATTACATATGGAAATATTTATAGGTGTATACACACTGGTTAATATACACACATATTTCCTTGTGCTGCCAGCTGAGAAGGCCTAGAAATAACACCACCTCAGTAACAACAATCACACCTAGCACCCATATTTTGATTTCTAGTATATTGTCCAATAAAAGGATAGAGCACTCCATGAAGAAATAACTGATTCTTGGACTGGGATAGGGAATATACAACATGATCTTGTAATATAAGAATGTTAGGAAACTTAAAAAAAAAAAGCTCACAATGATGATGGGTTAGTGAGTGTCCTTCCAAAATTCATATTCATACAGAACTTAAGAATGTGATCTTATTTGGAAATAGTGTTTGCTGTTCTGAAAATACTTAAGATGAGGTCATTCTATAATAGGTTGGGCTCTAAGTCCAATGACTGGTGTCCTTATAAGAAAAAGACAAGGCATCCAGAGACACAGAGAGGAAAATGCTATTGAAAACAGAGACAAAAATGGTAGTGATGTGTCTATAAGCTAAGGAATGCCAAGGATTGTCAGCAAGCACCAGAAGCTGGAAAACACAGGAGGATTCTTCCCTTCAGTATTCAAAGGGATCATGGCCATGCTAATACCTAAATTTCAGACCTTTGGCTTCCAGACTGTGGGAGAATACAATTCTGTTATTTCAAACTACCAACTTTTTGGTACTTTGTTATAGAAAACTAACACAGGAAGTATGTGAAATAGGTACAGACAACTGAAAGAGGTCAAATGCAGGAAAATGGCCAAAGCAGGAAAAAAATTAAACAACAAAACAAAATAGTATTGGATTTTAACCCAAAATATAAAATACATACCCATAAGTTCATTCTGATATAAATTACTAACTGAATAAGTAAATATATGGAGAAAAGAGGTAAATCTTCCACGAAGAATTCCAAATAATTTACTTTACTTTTAAGGGCCTGGGCCAGAATTCACAATCCTTAAATGTGGGTTATGCATAGTGATTTATTTTGAAGAAGAGGGGGATTATAACTTCATAATGGGAAAAACAGATAAGCATTAATCTCAGCCAAGCAATTAAGTACAGTATCAACAATAATAATAAGTCATGTAGGTGGTATGTGCCTTTGGTATGATGTGGTGAAAATGGTATTTTCCCTCTGTAATCTTCCTCCTCAGAACACATAAATTTGGCCTAATCATGACAAAACATGAGACAAATCCAACTGTGGGACATTCTACAAAATACCTGATCAATACTCTTCAAATCTTTTAAGGTTATTAAAAACAAGAGAATTCTGAGAAATAGTCACAATCAAGAGGAGCTTATGAAACCATAATGACTAAATGTAATGTGTTATCAAAACTTATTAATAAAAGCTCTTTTATCTGGAAAATGTATTTATTTTTACTTTATTTTAAAAAGATATTTCTGCTGGATATAGAAATATATGTTGACCAGTTTTTCTTACAGACATTAACAAAGTCTCATTTTCTTCCAGATTGTATTATTTTTGAGAGGTCTGTTGTTATTTGAACCTCTCACTGTGTTATTAATTCTGGATGCTTTTTAAAAAAATACTTATAATTCTTTTGGTTTTTTTAAAATTGAGATATAATTAATACCACATTATATTAGTCTCTAGTATACAACATGATTTGATATTTGTATATTTTGCAAAATGATTACCATAATAAGTCTAGGTAACATACACTACCATACATAGTTAATAATTTTTTTTGGTGATGAGAACTATTAAGGTCTGGGATACCTGGTGGCTTGGTAGGTTAAGTGTCTGCCTTCAGCTCAGGTCATGATCTCAGGGTCCTCGGATCAAGTCCGGCATTGGGTTCCTTGCTCAGTGGGTAGCCTGCTTCTCTTTCTGCCTGCTGCTTCCTCCTGCTTGTGCTCTCACACTCTGTCTTTCTGGAAATAAATAAATAAAATCTTTAAAAAAGAGAGCTATTGAGATTTATCCTCTTAGCAACTTGCAGGTATGCAATGCAGTAATAGTTAACTATAGTCAACCTGTGGAACATTGCATCCTCATGACATTTGTTTTATACCAGAAGTTTGTAACTTTTTATCTCCTCCACACATTTCATCCCCTAACCCCACCTAGCAATCACCAATCTGTTAAGTCTGTTCTCTGTATCTATAAGCTCATTTTTGTTCATTTTTAAATTCTACATATAAGTAAGTTCATACAATATTTGGGTTTTTTTGTTTTCATCTGACTTGTTTCACTTAGTATAATACCTTCAAGCTTATCATGTTTTTGCATATAGCAAAAATGCTTTTTTATGGCTAAATAATATTCCATTGTATATACATACCACAACTTCTTTATCCACTTACCCTTCAGTGGACTTCTAAGTTACTTCCATGTCTTGATTATTAAAATAATTCTACAGTGAATGTAAAAGTGCATACATCTTTTTGAGTCCATGTTTTTGGTTTTTTTTTCTTTTTTGTTAAGTTTTTATTTTAATTCCAGTACAGTTAACATACAGTCTTATTTTAGTTTTAGGTATATGATATAGTGATTCAGCAGTTCCATACATCACCCAGTGCTCATCACAAGTATACTCCTTAATACCCATCACCTATTTCAGCCATCCCCCCACCCACCTCCTATCTGGTAACCATCAGTTTGTTCTCTGTAGTTAAGAGTCTATTCCTTGGTTTGTCTCTCTTTATATTTGTTTGGTTTCTTATATTCCACATATGAGTTAAATCATATGATATTTATCTTTTGGACTGACTTACTTCACTTAGCATTATATTCTCTAATCATGGCATTGCAAGTGGCAAGATTTCATTCTTTTTCATGGCTGAATAATATTCCATTTTGTGTATATATACCACATCTTATTTATCCATTCATCTAAACATGAACACTTGGGCTGCTTCCGTAATTTGGCTATTGTAAATAATGCTATAAATATATGGGTGCATATATCCTTTCAAATTCATGTTTTGTATTTTGGGGGCAAATACCCAATAATTTGATTCCTGGATCATTGGATAGTCCTATTTTTAACTTTTTGAGGAGCCTCCATCTTGTTTTCCAGAGTAGCTGTACCATTTTGTATTCTCACCAACAGTCCAAGAGGGTTCCTTTTCCTTCACATCCTTGCCAATACTCATTGTTTCTTGTGTTTTTGATTTTAGCCCTTCTGACTGGTGTGAGGAAATACCTCATTGTACTTTTGACTTGCATTTCCCTGATCATTAGTGATGTTGAGCATCTCTTCATGTGTCAGTTGGCCATCTGTATGTCTTCTTTGGAGAAATGCCTGTTCATGTCTTCCACACTACTTTAATTGGATTATTGGTTTTAGGGTGTTTAATTGTATAAGCTGCTCATATATTTTGGATACTAACTCTTATGATCTTTTAATAGCAATAGCATTTGACAGTGTGCAACATCCATTCAAGATAAAAACTTTCAACAAAGTAGGTTTAGAGAGAACATACCTCAACATAATAAAGGCCATGTATGAAAACCCACAGCAAATAAGACAAGGATGTCCACTTACACCACTTTTATTCAGCTTGGTACTGGAAGTCCTAGCCACAGCAATCAGATAACAAAAAGAAATAAAGGGCATCCAAATAGCAAGGAAGAATTAAGACTTTCACTATTTGCAGATGACTTCTATGTAATACTATATATACAGAAACCCTAAAGACTCCACCAAAAAACTGCTAGAACTGATAAGTGAATTCACTTGTCTCAGAATACAAAATCAACATACAGAAATTTGTTGCATTTCTATATACTAAAAATGAAGCAGCATAAAGAGAAACTAAGAAAACACTCCCATTTACAACTGCACTGAAAATAATAAGACACCTAGGAATAAACTTAACCAAAGAGGTAAAAGATCTATACTCTGGAAACTATAAGACATTGATGAAAGAAAATGAAGAAGACACAAAGAAATGGAAAGACGTTCCTTGCTCATGGATTGAAAGAACACATATTGTTAAAATGTCAATACTACCCAAAGCAATCTACAGATTTAATGCAATACCTATCAAAACACCAAGAGCGTTTTTCACAGAACCAGAACAAACAATCCTAAAATTTTTTATGGAACCTCAAAAGACCCAAAATAGCCAAAGAAATCTTGAAAAAGAAAAACATAACTGAGGTATCAGAATTTCAGGCTTCAAGGTACACTACAAAGTTGTAGTAATTGAAACAGTATGTTACTGGCACCAAAACAGACACATAGATCAATAGAGCAGAATAGAAAACCCAAAAGTAAACCCACTTAATATTTGACAAAGAAGGCAAAAATATGCAATGGGAAAAAGACAGTCAACAAATGGTGCTGGGGAAAGTGGACAAAGGTACATGCAGAACGAAATTGGACTACTTTAATACACCATACACAAAAATAAATTCAAACTGTATTAAAGACCTAAATATGAGACCTCTTGAAACCGTAAAATCCTGGAAAAGAGCACAGGCAGTCATTTCTCTGACATCGGCCATAGCAACATTTTTCTAGATATGTCTCCTAAAGCAAGGGAAATAAAAGCAAAAACAAACTATCGAGACTACATCAAAATTAAAAGCTTTAGGGCACTTGGGTGGCTCAGTCAGCTAAGCAACTGCTTTCCGCTTAGGTCATGGTCTCAGGGCCCTGGGATCAAGCCCCACATGGAGCCCCATGTCAGGCTCCCTGCTCAGCAGGGAGTCTGCTTCTTTCTCTCCATCTGCCCCCTCCCTGCTTGTGCTCTCTCTCTCTCTCTCATAAAAACTTAAAAAAAAAAAAAGAATAAATAAAAGCTTCTGCACAGTGAAGTGTAGTTAACAAAACCTAAAGGCAACCTACTGATTGGGAGAAGATATTTGCAAATGACATATTTGATAAAGGGTTAATATCTGGTTGCTTTTAAGATTTTCTTTTTAACCTTTGATTTTTAGTAATGTTGCACTGATATGTTTAGGTATCATTTTCTTTGCTTAGGAGTCACTGGGCTTTTAGATCTGAAACTTTGTATTTTCCAGCAAATACCGGACATTTTTAGTCATTTTTTTCAAATAATTTTTTTTGCTTTTTTATCTCCCTGTTTTTGGGGACTCTAACTGTACCTACATTAACACTACATGACATTGTTCTATAGATCATTTTCCCCTGTAATTTTATCTGTTTTTATGATTATCACTTATATTGCTCTAACTTCAAGTTTACTAACCCTCACTTCTGCCATCTCCAATTTTTTGTTAAGCTTGTCAGTGAAAAATTTTTTTTCTTCAGATACTGAATTTTTCAGTTAATGAATTTCCATTTGGTTATTTTTCCTTTATTTGTTAGTTTCCACATCTCTGGAGTTTCTCTGTTCATTCATTATGACTATTTTTCTTTCAGCTCTTGAATGTGTTTATTATAACTTTTTAAAAATCCACATCTACTTATTCAAACATCTGCATCATATTGGAGTCTGTTTTTTTTTTTAAATATTTTATTTATTTATTTGACAGAGAGAGATCACAAGTAGGCAGAGAGGCAGGCAGAGAGAGAGAGGGGAAAGCAGGCTCCCTGCTAAGCAGAGAGCCCAATATGGGACTCGATACCAGGACCCTGAGATCATGACCTGAGTCAAAGGCAGAGGCTTAACCCACTGAGCCACCCAGGCGCCCAGAGTCTGTTTCTATTGACCACTCTCTCCCTTAATTATGAGCACACTTCTCTGTATCTCTACAGACCTAGTAGTTTTTAAATTTTATACTTTGTGGATAATCCATTATAGAGATTGAATCTAATACTGGCTTCTGGCTAGTGTTCATTTTTGTTTTAGGAGGGAGTTCATTTGTCTAGACATAAACCATAACCTCTGTTTTCCTTGCAGTCAGCAGCACTTGAGTTTGCAGGTCATTTCTCTCAGCCTTTTGGCTCTTACAGTCTCTCTCATGCTTGCATAATTCAGGTTTCAACAGAAGATTTGGATATAGCTTTTTTTTAGATTATTATTAGATATTATTATTATCCACTCTGTAGATCCTCTTTTTCGGCATCCGCCTAACGTTTCAGTCATTGTGTCAGTACTTAACTTTATTCATTGACTCATCTAGCCAGAAAAAAGAAGTGGTTTTCTGCTTCAGTTATAATTTCCTATCACTGTAGACTGGAAAAAACCACAAAAATGAGATTGTCTTCAGTTCTCTTTTTTCAAAGATGATTCCCCTTAAGTTTCTGTCTGCTTTTATCCTATTCTCGTGCCTTCGAACAATTACCTTTTTAAGTAGTATTTTGTACAGGGCTTATAATTGTGATCTGTAGTAAGGTTGGCCCAAATCAAAATAATCCACTGTTACCAAAAGGAGTACCTCTGCCCATTCATTTTTGATGCTCTCTTTTCTCTTTCATTTCTTTAAATGCATTAAACATATTTTGCTTTTGATCATTCTGATTATTGAATATCATATAGGTTTATTATTTATTGCATGTTGGCTTTTTTTTTTCTTTATCTGTTTGCAAATTTTTTTGTTATCATGGGTTCATATTTGTGGATACTTTTTTTTTCTTGGAGGTCTGCATTTAATATTCTTTCCTGGAAAATTACAGTTTACTTTTGTTTTACTTTTAGTTTTTGGTCTGTTTTGTTTTTGTTAGACATGGAAAAGGATCCTCCAATTCAGGATCACTTTGAACCTAATTCTTATTTTTTTTGAAGAACAATATAGTGAGAATCCTGGCTTCAAACCCACATGAGGAATTTCCCCCCCCTCTCTATCTAGAGCCAAATCTGTGGGAGGCAAGTTTCTTTCTTTATGTAGTTCACCCTGTAAACATGGGTATTGCCCTTCAAGGGTCTGGCTTTGTAATAGGATGTCTAATCCAATTTTTTTTATTATTATGTGGGAACTGAGCCTTGTCTCCTGAATTCAACCCCCTTCTACCACCAGCACCATATCTGGGATTCATTTCTAGGTCATTGAAGATTAAAAGATGCTCAGAGCAGCCATGACTTCAGTGATTGTATATTTCACTAGACTTCTGCTTTACCATAGTTTATGACTTTTGACTTTCCCCTTACTTTTTCAGTAGCTCAGTTGGGCATTTAGAAAAACTTTTTTTTTTAAATCCATCATTTTAAGTGTTTATAGTTGAAGGGTTTTTCAGAATATCTAATATATGATATTGTCAAAAAGAGAAAGTTTTTATTTTCATTTTAACTAAATGTTACTTTTGAGTTTTTAACTTATATTTAATTTATTTAGTTTTATATTTAATCTGAGTGTTGACAGTGCTGTGGGTAAACAATTTATTATGCTCAGTAGGAGGGTCCTTTGGGGACTTTCTTGTACACTGCATATAGCAGAAATTTGCACTATTGGTGATAATATTTCTATAGTTTCTCAGGCTGATGCTGGATTTTATGTTCCTGTCTGCAGTGATAAAATGTGTTTGTCATCTATAATCATGCTACTGACATTCTTGGGAACTATGTTAGTGATACTACTTGTCTACAAAAATGGATAAAATTAAGTAAGACTGTTAAATAATTAAATTGTGTCTCAAGTGCAATTGTTTTTGAAAAGTTATGAATTTATAGAGAGTTAGGATCAGAAAAATATGATTCTTCCACTTCACTTAAATGTAATTTGAGTGGTCATCTAATCATTTCATTCTTTTCAAGCAAAATAGTAGTGAAATAGCTTTTTGCAGATTAGAATGTAGTCTATTTAAAAGTTTCCACATTTTTTAAAATGTGGTTTTAGTATTTATTATCTGACTGTAAAGAAACTTCTTTTTTTCTGCAAACATGGCCTCAATCCCATCTGTCTATTACCTCTCAGGTACGAAAGACTTGACCTATTTGAAGAGAAATGCCCAATGTATTTGTAAATATTTAGGAAAAAGAGAGACTAATTCCCTTTTCTTTCTTTGCTCATTAAACCATCGAAGTCACTGTAGCTACAATGTAAGGTTGGCACAGATCTTTTGGTATCTCTCAGTCTCAAGCTTACTATGCCAAAACCACCACACCTACCCAAACTGGCCTTCCAAATTTTTGAAGTAGCTAATTAAAATGTGTTTAAGAAAGAAAACAAGATAATCATATAAACCCATAATTTTTTTTCTAGCCTTTAAATAATACAGCATTATTTCATTCCCCCACTTAGTTATATTTGATACAGGACTTGGATCTAGCTATTAAACAAATCTTTAGTTTATTCTCCACTAGTCAAGTTGATCACTAATTCTTTTCATCTCTCCTCTACAGTTCAGTTTTCTTGTCTTTTAATAATGTCAATGCCTTTCCTCTGAAATCTCTCATCAAGATCAGTCATCATCATTGTCCCTTTCCATCTCAAGAGATTACACACACACACACACACACACACACACACACACACACACACAGCCCTGCATGGAAACAATTCAGATCATATAGATTGGTATTGCCAGACCTTTTGTTCTAGGCTCATTGTACATTTATAAAAGTTCATTAGTATTAAGCGATTAACCAAGACTTTCTGACACTCAAAAACTTTGATGCTTAATACTAAAGTGTCTTTTTATTTAAACTCCTGTCATATACTTTTGATGATTAATGCACACAGCATAAAATTTATCAGTTTAACCATTTTAAGAGTACAATTTAATGGCATTTAGTACAGTCAGAATGTTTTGTGACCATTTCCACTATACTGTTCCAGACATTTTTATGACCCCAAAAGGAAATCTGTTACACATTTATTAGTCATTCACCGTGCTCCCTTCTCTCAGCCCCTGGCTACCATTAATTTGCTTTCTGTCTCTATGAATTCGCCCTTTCTGGATATCTTATCTAAGTAAAATCACTGAATACAATATGTAGTCTTCTGTATCTGATTTCTTTCACTCAGCATGTTTTCAAGCTTCGTCTATGTTGTGAAGCGTCTCAGTATTTCATTTTTCTTATGACTGAATAATATTCCACTCTATGGATATAACATATTTTTCGTCATTCCATTAGTTGCTGGAGATTTGTGTTTTTTCCATTTTTTGGTTATTGTGAATAGTGATACTATGAACACCATTATACAAGTGCTAGTTTGACCACAGGTTCACATATTGTAATTCTTTTGGGAATCACCAGATTATATGATAATTCTGTGTTTAACTTATTGAGGAACGGCCAAACTGGTTTCCACAGCAGCTGTACCACTTTACATTCCTACAAGCAATGCGTAAGGGTTTTGTTCACATTTGCATTACTGCTTCTTATTTTCCATTTTGAAATTATAGCCATATTAGTAGATATAAAGTGTTTTCCCATTACGGTTTGGATTTGCATTTTCCTAATGACAAATGATGTGGTGCATGTTTTCTGTACTAGTTGGCCATTTGCATATTCCTGTTTGGAAGAATGTCTGTTGAAGTCCTTGGTCCATTTTTTACCTTTTTAAAAAAATTGTATTTAAATTCAATTAATTAACATATAGCATATAATTAGATTCAGAAGTTGAGTTCAGTGATTCCTCAGTTGCATATAAATTACATCATGTGCCCTCCTTAAGACCCATCACCCAGTTTACCCCATCCCCTCACCTCCTTCCCTCCAGCAACCCTCATTTTGATTGTCTTCCTCTCTGATTTCATCTTGTTTTATTTTTCCCTCCTTCCCTTATGATCTTTTGTTTTGTTTCTTAAGTTGCACATATGAGTGAAATCATGATAATTATCTTTCTCTGATTGACTTATTTCAGTTAGCATAATATCCTCTGGTTCCATCCACATTGTTGCAAATGTCAAAAATTTTTTCTTTTTTTTAAAGATTTTATTTATTTATTTGACAGAGATCACAAGTAGGCAGAGAGGCAGGCAGAGGAAGAGAGCGAAGCAGGCTCCCTACTGAGCAGAGAATGTGATATGGGGCTCAATCCCAGGACCCCAAGACCATTACCTGAGCCAAAGTAAGAGGCTTAACCTACTGAGCCACCCAGGTGCCCAAATTTCATTTTTTTGATGGTTCAGTAAATTCCATCATGTATACGTGGAATGTTAAATATATGTGTGTGTATACATATATATATATACACATATGTATATGTACATACACACATATGTATATGTACACACACGTGTGTATATACGCACACATACATACATACATACCACATCTTCTTTATCCATTCATTTGTCAATGGACATCTGGTCTCTTTCCATAGTTTGGCTATTTTGGACATTGCTGCTATGAACATTAGGCTGTAGGTGCTCCTTCAGATCACTACATTTGTATATTTAGGCAAATACTCAATAGTGCAATTGCTGGGTCATAGGGTAGCTCTATTTTTTAACGTTTTGAGGATCCTCCATACTGTATTCCAGAGCGGCTATACGAGCTCACATTCCCACCAAGAGAGTAAGAGGGTTGCCCTTTCTCCACATCCTTGGCAACTTTGTTGTCTCCTGTTAATTTTAACCATTCTGACCGGTGGAGGTGGTATATCATTGTGGTTTTGATTTGTATTTCCCTGATGCCTTGGCCCATTTTTAAATTGTGTTGTTTTTCCTTTTGTTGTTGAGTTGTAAGAGTTCTTTACATGTGCCAGACACTAGACCTTTATTAGATGTATCCCTTACAAATATTTTCTCCTATACTGTGAGTTGTGTTTTCATTCTCTTGATAGTGTCCTTTGATGCACAAAAAGTTTTAATTTTGATGAAGTCCAGATTATCCAGTTTGTTTTTGTTATTGCTCATGCTTTTTGTGTCTTATTTCAGCATCCATTGCCAAATCTATCATCGTTATTTACTCCTATTTTTTTACTCTATGAATGTTATAGTTTTGGATGTTGTATTTTTGATCCATTATGAGTTAATATTTTATATTATGTGAAGTAAGTAGTCACTTTTTTTTTAATTTTTAGAGAGGGAGTGGAGGAGGGAAAGAGGGAGAGAAATAGAGTCTTCTACATTAATTTTTCTATTTCCAGATGACTACTTGGGGTAGTTTGCAATTTCATATGAATTTTAGTATTTTTTTCCATTTGTGCAAAAAAGACCATTGAGATTTTGATAGGGGTTGCCTTAAATTTGTAGATCACCTTGTAGAGTTTTGCCATCTTAACAACATTACATTTTCCAATCTATGAACAAAGACTATCTTTCCTTTTGTGTGTTTCTTCAGTTTTTTTAGTATTGTTTTCAATGTATAAACTTTGTACCTCTTTGGCTAAATTTATTTACAAACATTTTATTTTATTTTATTTTATTTGTTTTTTTTAAATATTTTATTTATTTGACAGACAGAGATCACAAGTAGGCAGAGAGGCAGGCAGAGAGAGGAGGAAGCAGGCTCCCCGCCGAGCAGAGAGCCCAATGGCGGGGCTCGATCCCAGGACCCTGGGACCATGACCTGAGCCGAAGGCAGAGGCTTCAACCCACTGAACCACCCAGGCACCCCAAATATTTTATTTTTTTGATGCTTTTGTAAAAAGTATTTTTTCTTAATTTCCTTTCTGATTATTCATTATTAGTGTGTTAAAATGTAACTAATTTTTGTGTGTTGATGTTATATCCTGCAACGCTGGACAATTTGTTTATTAGCCCTAATAGTTTTGTTATTAATTCTTTAGGATTCCCTCTGTGTAAGACCATGTCACCTGTGAAAAGAGTTTTACTACTTCTTTTCCAATCTATATGAATTTTATGTCTTTTTATTGCCTAATTGTTTTGGTTAAAACTTCCAGTAAAATGTTGACCAGAAGTAGTGAAAGCAATCAGTCTTGTCTTGTTCCTGATCTTATGGAAAATTTCTTTAATCTTTCATCATTATGATATTAGCTGGTTTTTTTGGTTGTTGTTTTTGTTGTTTTTTAATGCACTTTATCATTCTGTGTAAATTTCTTTCTATTCTTAGTTTGTGGAGTGTTTTATGCATGGAAGATTATTGGATTTTGTCAAATGCTTTTCTGTAACAATTGACATGATCGTGTGAGGGTTTTTTTCCTTCATTCTATTCATGTAGTGTGTCATATTGATTGGTTTCCATATGTTGCCTTCCAGGGATAAATCTCACATGCCCATGATGTATCATCTTCTCAGTAGGCTACTGAATTTGGGTTTCTAGAATTCAGTTGAGGATTTTTCCATCTATATTCATTAGAGATATTGGTGTATAGTTTTATTTTCTTGTAATGTCTTTGTCCAGCTTTTGTTTCAAAGTAATGTTGGCCTCACAGAGCGAGTTAGGAAGTTTGTCCCTCCTGTTCTTTTTTTTTTTTTTTTTTTTTTTAATTCTTTTTTTCTTTCTGTTCCTCAGACTGGGTAATTTCCAGTGTCTTATCTTCAGGTTTCCTGATTCTTTCTTCTTCCTGCTCAAATCTGGTGTTGATATCTTCCAGTGAATTTTTCATTTTAAGTGTTAGATTTTCCAGTGCCTAAATTTATACTTGGTTTCTTTTTATAATATCTCAGTTGACATTCTCTGTTCGATAATACATTCTTCTCCTGCTTTCCTTTAATTTTTTTTGGCTCATTGTTACATTTAGCCCTTTGAGCACATTTAAGAAAGGTGATTTAAAATCTCTACTCGTAAGTCCAAAGGGCTTCCTCAAGGACAGTTTCTGTTCACTTCTCTGCATGTGTGTGTGTATGTGTGTGTATAAATATACCCTACTTTCTTCATATGCTTCATAACTTTTGTTGACAAGTTGACATGTTAAATACCATAAAATGCTAACTCTAGAATTCAGATTCTCCCCCTTCCCCAAAGTTTTTTTTGTTGCTGCTTGTTGTGGGTTTTAGTCATTTGTTTCATGACTTTTATCAACTATTTTTGGGGAAACTAAAGACTTTGTTGTATGTGGCCACTGAAGTCTCTAAATGCCTGGAGCCAAGAAAAAAAAAAAAATCCCCCCTCCCCTAGTCTTTGTAGCAGGGATCTTGTTTGGGCATGTCTTCAGTGTTCAGGTTCTTTGCAGTTCTGGCTTGGCCTTGTTTTGCTGTTTGCATGGGCTTGGCTAGAATGCCTGTGACAAGTAAGAGCTTAGAATCTTCAGTTTTTTCTGAGCATGCTTCTAACTCTGGTCATGAGCATGGCCTTGTAGATTCCTTAGTATACATGAGAAATTTTCAAAGCCCTTATTCCTCAAAAGCATATCCTTTCCAACCTTTCCTCCCATCTTTTTAATGGGTTTGTTATTTGCCACTACTGATATCATTTGCCGTATGTGGCAGCAAGTAGTTAATTTGCCTTTGAATATTTTCAGCCACTGCCTTCTGCAGCCATGTTACTGTTTCTCTTTTCTGAAAGAGTTCTGAGTTAGAGAAATAAAAGCAAGCTCTTTGCATTAGGCTTTAGGGAGCTCCAAGAGAGGTCAAAACAGATAGCCATAATTTTTAAAAAATAAAGTTTGCTCTGTTCCCTCAAGTCCTACGTTTCCACCCTGGGGATGTGGACTGTTGTCTTCTAGACTGTCACTGAGCTGGGAGAAGTAAAGTCATGGGAATTTAAATTGTTACAAAGTGCTCCTGCCACTATTCAGTTGCCTTTCTATTGATTAAATGTTCAGTTGATTGCTGTAAACCTTTGACTATTTTCCAGAGTTCTGACAAAGTTGTTTCTGACAATTTTTGCCAGGTTTTCTAGTGTTTCTTTAGTGAGACATGCTCTTGAGTCCTTGCTCCACCTATTTTGCTGATGTCACTCCTGCCATATACTTTTATCTATGATTTTTTTAAAAAAGATTTTATTTATTTATTTGACAGACAGAGATCACAAGTAGGCAAAGAGGCAGGCAGAGGGAGAAGAAGGGAGGAAGGCTCCCTGCTGAGCAGAGAGCCTGATGTGGGGCTGGATCCCAGGACCCTAGGATCACAACCTGAGCTGAAGGCAGAGGTTTTAACCCACTGAGCCACCCAGGCGTCCCTATTATTCTTATACATATAAAATATATTTGATTGAATATAGAACAGATTTTTTTTTATTTAATAGACTTCTATTGGGTATGTACTACATACTCAGACCAATCCTAAAAAGCAGATATAACAATGGAATACTATGCAGCCATCAAAAGAAATGAAATTTCTTTTGCAATGACATTTGCAATGACATGGATGGAACTAGAGGGTATCATGCTTAGTGAAATGAGTCTATCGGAGAAAGACAACTGTCATATGATCTCCCTGGCATGAGGAAGTGGAGATGCAACATGGGGGGTTTGGAGGGTAGGAATAGAGTAAATGAAACAAGATGGGATCGGAAGGGAAACAAACCATAAGAGACTCTTAATGTCACAAAACAAACTGAGGGTGGCCGGAGGGAGGGGGGTATGGAGAGGGTGGTTGGGTTATGGACATCGGGGAGGGTATGTGCTATGGTGAGTGCTGTGAAGCGTGTAAGCCTGATGATTCACAGACCTGTACCCCTGGGGCTAATAATACATTATATGTTTATAAAAAAATCAAAAAAAATATTTAAAAAAGCAGATATAACCATGAACAAGACAGCCTAAACTCTTATCTCAGAGGTTTATATGCATCTGAGAACATATAAGATACCAACTACTAGGACCCATGGGCTAGCAACTGCTTTTGTAAATATTTATTGGAATTTAGCTGCACCCATTCCTTTTTTTTTTTTTTTAACATTTTTTCCTTTTTTTAAAAAAGAGTAGTTGACCATTTTTTAAAAAAAATATTTTATCTATTTATTTGAGAGAGAGGAGGATGAGGGAGAAGCAGACTCCCTGCGGAGCAGTGAGCACAATGCAGGACTGGATCCCAGAACAGTGAGATCATGACCTGAGCTGAAGGCAGATGCTTAACCAACTGAGCCACCCAGGTGCCCCCACCTGTTCCTTTGTATATTGCCTGTGACTGTTTTTGTGGTATAACAGCAGACTTGAATTGTTCCAAAAAAGCTGAAAATATTTACTATTTGGCCTTTTACAGAAAACATTTGCAGACTCCTGAACTAAGGCACTGATACTGAATACTGAGTTTCAAGAAGGAAAAAAAAGGACAGAGCCCTTATGTCATGCAAGGATGTGTACGTGTTATGATTACATTATATTTCAGATATATGAGGAAGAGACAGTGAACAATTAAAAGATACTTACTTGATCTCAGTGTGGCAAGGAAATTTCTTTTTTAAAAAGATTTATTTATTTGAGAGAGAGAGAGAGCGAGAGAGAGAGAGAGCACATTGGGCAAGGTCCTGGGCAGAGGGAGAGGGAGATAAGCAGACACCCTGCTGAGCAGGGAGCCCATGACTTGAGCTGAAATCTAGAGTCGGACGCTTAACTGATTGAGCCACCAAGATGCCCCAGAAATTTCTCATTTGAAAGAAAAATGACACAAAGAAAAAAAAAATTTTTTAAAGATTTTATTTATTTATTTGACAGAGAAAGATCACAGGTAGGCAGAGAGGCAGGCAGAGAGAGAGAAGCAGGCTCCCTGCTAAGCAAAGAGCCCGATGTGGGGTTTGATCCCAGGACCCCGAGATCATGACCTGAGCCGAAGGCAGCGGCTTAACCCACTGAGCCACCCAGGTGCCCCAAGAAAATATTGATAAATCTACTTTCCAATTAACTAATTCCAATTAACTAATAAACTGCGACAGTTAAGCTTTTGTTTGTGAGTGTGAGGTGGGTTTTGTTTTTGTTTTTGTTTTTGTTTTGTTTTTTTTAGATTTTGTTTATTTATAGAAAGAAAGAGAGCATGTGCAAGTGTGGAGAGGAGCAGAGGGAATGGGAGGGAGCGAATGTCGGGCAGACTCTATACTGAGTATGGTGCTCCTACACTGGGGCATGACCTCATGCCACTGAGATCATGACCTGAACTGTAATTAAGAGTTGGTCGCTCAGCTGACTGAGCCACCCATGCACCCCAACTCTAAGGTTTTTAATATAATATTCACATTGCTCTATTATTAAACTTTCTATACAAATGAAAAATTATAGTTTAATTTTAGGCAATAACATGACTGACATTATGCAGCATCAGAGAAGATGTATTCCAAATTTATGGGATAGGCTTAGCCTAAAATGAAGAGGATGTATATGTATTAAGCCAAAAAATGATATTATGCATTTTAGTGACAATTATTTTAGAAGCATAGCCACATAGCACCAGACTGGACATTGACTGATATGCTAAATCTTAAAAGCAAGTAAGTTCACCCAGAGACATGAGGAAACTGATGAGAATTATCTTGCTGACCTCAAGAAAGAAAAGAACTTCAGACTTATTTGTCACAAACACAGTATACTGGAGGGAGGACACAGTGTGTGTATCAGAAAGAAGGTAACAGTATTATAACAGAAGTAGGACCTAAGAACCTGAGAAAATGAGTGCCATAAAAATGTTCGAACTGCACCTCTCTTTAGTACACCCTAAAAAGGGTTTTTCATTTGTTTTTTGTCTTTGGTGCAAAGATGAGAGATAAACATCATTTCTTTGCACCCTTGAGAACTAAGACTAGCACTGAACAGTTCTCTAGAAAATGTTTGAACTTCCTTCTTTAAAATCTGAAAGCAATTACCATAAAAATATCAGAACTATATATTACCACCAACGTCTAGAAGCATTTCTGGCTCATAAAAAGGCATAAACTCCTATGCTTTTTATTGTCTTTCTTAATCTTAATCTTTCTTAATCTTGAAGGAATTGTTGATTTAATTAAAACAAACTGTTTTTTAGTACAAGACTCAAATCATCTATAAAAACCAGTGTATTCCATTACCCCCGAAAATACCACATTAACTTTGTCTTTTAACACAGCATAAGAATGTCCATTAATGTCAAATTAAATCTGAGAGGACACATTGAATTCCCACTGGCTTGAAATATTTTATTAGATGTTTGTGAATGTGTTCCCTCTGGAGATTTTTCTAGTAATTACTAAAGAATACCTCCACCTCAGAAGTTGACTCTCTTCCTCACATGTCTGTACTGTTTTCTAGTCATCTAAGTGTGATAAAATTTTAACTGGAAATCACAGGTGATGAGATTGGCAAAGAAGCTGACTGAAGCAGGCCAGATCTGACACCTGTAAAATTAGAAACAAGATACCTTAACCAGGTGGCAGTTGTCAGTGGTTACATTGGAATGCTATTTTTATGGTGGAATATTATTCAGCTCTGTTTTGAAAACCTCATACTAACTAGCAATTCAACTGCTCAGGGTTGTTAGTAATGAAGACACAACTATAAAGAGTTTACACATATGCAAAAAATAATTTCCACTGGGTTCTGAAATTATAAATGTATATGTTTTCATGAAGTTTATTATTCTACATTTTTCTCGCAATAAAGAACCTTAACGCATTTTTCCCTGTGTTCAGCTTTCTGCAGCAATCCCTTGCTTCATTTGATGTGAAGTGTTACAGCAAACCTGGCTGAAGAAGGAGATCTAAAGTATGTTAGAAAAACAACAAATCATAATGCATAGATGCTGGGCCAGAATGCAGAGCTTATAAATGAATACCAGTGAGTAGATAATATGACCATCTATTTAATAGAGTATAAAAATTAACTGATTAAAATTTACTTTCATATAAGTGTAGAAATAACAAACTTAAAAGATATATCTTTTAAAAGCACCTACTTTTTTGATGCTTTAGTATAGGTAGCAGTGATTTGGAGAAAGAAGACATGAAACATCAGAGAATCAGAGAAAAGGGTATAGAAGCTAAGTTTAATATATAGATCTGAAGTGAGAGATTTTACAGAATATCATATATGAGGTATATCAGCATTACTCACCAAGTTTGGTGTGACTGAGTATATTCTGATGGTACCCAGAACAATTATGAGAGGGTTAATTTAGTGGGATTAACTCCAAGGGAGTTGGACAAACTTGATAAGGAATAACCATGAAATGGTATGAAAGGATAACTAATATTACTGGATCTTCTTTCCTGGGAACCAGGTTTGACTTGAATCTGTTTTGAACAAAGGAATATGCATCCAACTTTTGCAAACAAAATTAGGTTGCATAAACAGAAATTAAAACTAAATACCATGGGGGAAAGCAGGAGTCCTGTCACATAGTCATTTTTTCAGCTATATTAGCACTAGAAATAATAGACCAATAGAAAGTGAGAGTTGAACAAAACCTCAGTGATGCTTCAGAGCCTCTCCTTCTGGGTTGCAGCTATGGAAACTGAGATAGAGTAGTTTATGAATCAAATTCGTGTGTGTGTATTCACAAATTTGTGTTATGTGTATATGCACATGTACACACTGTCCCCGATATGATTTACTCTCTACCAGTGTAATTTTCTACACTTTGATAATCAAGCCCAGTCCTAAAGATCTTTCATAAATAGCACTATTTTCCCATTCAACATTAACAAACAAAGGTTTCTAGGCTTGCTAGCACAACTGTAATACAGCAAAGAATCAAATATCTGTGAGAAAATACTTTGAAAATTATCTGAAAGGGTATACACAAAACCAACAATAATACTTACCTCCAAAAAGAGAGTGCATGGAGAAAAATTAGGGTGGTGGTCAAAGGCAATTTTAGCCTCATCTATAATATTCTAATTTTGGACAAAGAGAATGGCTTTGCTTATCATTTGTATAAATAAAAATCAATTTAAAAAATAGCGTGTTAGTAGATACACAAGTTAATCTTAGCATTTTCATACATATTTACATATTTGCTTTCTCAGATTTATATTTTTAGATTGCTTAAGACAGAAAACATGTACTATCATCTTCTCAGTTCTAGTTGTATTATCTCAAATAACCATTTGTGAATAAACATATCAAGGGCCAATTCTTTGCTTTGCAGTTTTTACCATAGCCTCATGTGCATTTGTTCTAACTGATAGGTTACTCTATCACAAAGCCCACAACGAAAGACAGATTTTCTTCCTGTGGCATCTACTACCAAACCTGGTATCATATGATAGAACTTACTGTCAATTAAAATTTTCTCTTAAAATTTTACAAACTGCTAGGAAACCAAAATATTTATAAAGAAAGAGAGGAATAGAATTTCAGATATTCAGATATTTCATGAAAATATGCTAGAAATACACAAACCTAAGAGTAATCCAGAGCTTCATCTACTGTTAACAGGCTTGTTGTACCTTGATGAGAATCAGTCTCATTTATAGAACCTAGTTTGTGATGCTGTCATGTTTACCAAACTCAGGGTCAGTATTCACATATATATTTTGATGATTTTGATATTCTGGGCATAGTATGGACATCACATTCTAATATAATGTGCATAGGTATGAATAGAAGTAGAATTTTTGATCTGCTAAGAACCTTCAGAATCTTCTCATTCAGTTTCTTCAAATGAGAAATAGAGAACCAAAATGTGAAGTTATTGACTTAAAATCATTCAGCAAGTTAGTAACGACTTAAGTTGGGACACAGGTGCTGATTAACATTATAAGTGTGTTTTCTTATATGCAACCAAGTTAGAAAAGTAAAATGGGCATGAGAAAGAAAGTCACAGTAGCTCATTAAGTACTCTAAGGTATGCCTAAGTGAATTTTTTTTAATATATCATTCTACTGTTTAACAAACTTTGCATTCTCTAAGTTAATATCTTGCATTGTCCAGTGCTTCCTAATTGCAATTAAATTTCTGACACTGTTCCTTTCAGATAGAGCACTATGAGAACAAATGGACTCTTGCCAATTCCCCAGTCACTCATTTTGTAAACTTTCTATTTTTTGCTCTCCTCCTGGGACTAAATCAAACCTATGAAGTGCTACTGCGTAATTCCCCTTCATCTTGTACTGAAAAGTGCTCTTCCACCTGCAATCTGATGTACAATCGAAAATTTCAAGCTGTTAATAAACAGCATGGATTCCTGGGTCAGAAAGCTGACCATCTGTGTGCCAAACACCTGGGTATAAAGAATGAAGCTGCTCATTATTGATTCAGAACATGAATATAAATTGGATTACTCTGGAATGTTAACAGACAACACATCAGAAGGTGCTAATAAACCCACAACTTCACACAGTGCCCTGAGATGTTGCTTCAAGTTCTCTTCAGTTTTTCTTCTTTTCATGTCTTTATATAGAGGCCTGCCAGATTTAGCAAATGAAAGCACAAGATGCCAGCTAAATTTTGATTTCAGAAAAACAACAAATAAATTTTTTAGTATAAGTATGTCCCATGCAATATTCGGAACATACACCAAAAAAACTCTTTGTAGTTCATCTGAAATTATAATTTAACTGTGTATCCTGTATATTTTATCAGACAACCCTATTTTTGGGCAAATACCTTTGAGCTACCTCTGAAGATAATCTGGCTTTTCCTCTGAGTTAATATGTGATTTTCAAAAATTTACGAGAAAGGGATTTCTTTTTTCTTTTTTGAGAGAAAGGGATTTCAACAAGCAAATATCTTATGAACTTTGCCTCAAGACTCACCTAGAGAAATTTGGCAGGCTTGTTTTTTTTTGGGTAGCCCATGAGTAGGCAAACATTTTCTTAAAGGCTCAGATAGCAAATATTTTAGGCTTTGCAGGTCACACAGTCTCTGTCACAACTCTTCATTCATAGTGTGAAAACAGTTATAGACAATACATAAAAAATGATTGCAGCTGTGTTCTTATTTATTTAAGAAAACAGTTGTCTGGCAAGATTTGGTCTGCAGGCTGTAGTTCTCGAATTCATACCATGTTGCCAATATTCCAGTGACATTGAATTTTTTTAAAAGGTTTTATTTTTTTTAATATTTTATTTACTTATTCAACGGAGATCATAAGTAGGCAGAGAAGCAGGCAGAGAGAGAAGGGGAAGCTGAGCAGAGAGCCCGATGTGGGGAGGGATCCCAGGACACTGAGATCATGACCTGAGCTGGAGACAGAGGCTTAACCCACTGAGCCACCCAGGCGCCCCATCCAGTGACATTAAACTTAACTTATGGGAAAATCAGTCCAGTCAGTTGGATAAAGCTGGATTTCCAAAAATCATAAAAAATAGCATGATTGTTCTGGGAGATGGAAATCAAAACTTTTGCACATAAAATCTGAAACTGTACCATATCCCTCTGCTATTGAAGGGAGAAGATAATGATCATACAATGAATTAGGTTTGCAACACTAACCAGAATTAATTAAATGTAGCACATTATACTGTTACCTAGTTCATAATTCAAAGAAACACTGTCATTTAGCCAAATTACTACTTTTTTAAAAAGAAATTAATGGATATATTTAAAATTAAAAATGAAGGTCGGGATTAGCATCTCTAAGACAGAAAATTTAAACGAGAAGTAACACTGCATAAAGCAAATGAAAAGGGATCTTTATACACAAGGGCAGCTGAAAGGCAGAAAAATAACAGGATATGGCTGGTAGGATAAATTGAGAGAGACAAGTCTTGAGCAGTTTCCATGACTCATTGCTGAGCCACAGTAACCAGAGCGGTGAAGAATGATTCAAAATGGATACAAACAAAGTGAATATGGCATGCAAGAAGAGGGATAAAAAGAGTCAAAGACCAAGAGAGGATGAAATGGAGTGATGTCTTAGATACCTTTTCTGGCGAGACATGTGGAAAATAGAGATGGAGAGATTGGTTTTGTTTATAATCTCTTCTTGCCAGCAGTTACTTGTTTACAATACGAGGGTTAGGTCAAAGATGACGGGTGTACCTGATGATGACAGGAGGGCCTTTTTTTACAGTGTGTTTTTCTGTCCTACGAGTTTAGTCTGGTAGAAAGGATTCAGGCATATGTTTAAAATCAATCATGCATGTGACAGCCAACAATGTATTTCAGATAATCCAATGGAACAAGTGTTGCACTTGCTAAATTTGAGGCACAGAGAAAGAGAAGCAAAAGCAAATTGAGTGGAAAAAAATCACTTTATTAAATGTTTCTTTTTCCCTTTTCATAAGTGTCAAAGCCAGAATCAACCTGACACAACAGTAATTGTATAAATGACTGAAATGAAGTGAAGAGGTTATTGTCATTGAATAGCTATCTCCATGGCAATAGGAATAGATTGTGTACAATACCGAGTGAAAAGAAGTAAATGAATAAATACAATGCACATTCTTAGAGAACTCAGAATTAAGCTGATGGTTGAGAGGGTGCCAGAAAAGTTACCCAGGAGTCATGGTACCAGAAATGACCAACATTCTAACTTTGCTAATTTGTGAGGTAAAATGGTTCCCAAGTTAGAATGCACATTTATAGGAAATAGCCCAGGATAGCTTTAGCCAGGCATAGTTATTATCACAAAAACAGTAACAATTAATTTTAACAGGCTATTTTATATACTCTGATCAAATTAACTTCAAAAACAATTTCCAACACCTGTGTAAATATTTTGCATTAGGTGTCACCAAAGGTAAAATTTATCTTGCTGGAAGCATAGTAACTAATCTTTCTGAGTGCTTTTTAAAGTGAGACATGATGGTGAGTGCTTCTATATGTCTTACAACAACCCTGGGAATGTGGTATTCTTAATATCTCTATTTACATATGAAAAAACGAGGCCCAGAAAGGTTAAGTAACTGTCTAAGGGACACACCTGAGAAGTGACAGTGCAGATCTTCTATTATAGGCTATCCCCCTTGAGAGCCTGGGTCTTGATTACTACTCTATATTTAAGGGTTTTATATATGTGCCCAGACAGATGGTCACTCACCATTTCAGGCAAGAGCTAATGTAGCCTTCATTAATAGATGTTGGTTGCGCTTGGCTTCTGTAGACAAGCTTTCCTGTCCTGTGTAACAGCCATGACTCATCTCATTACTCATCACTGGTTCCTGGCTGGGAAGGTGAACTGGTGGTGTCCTCTACTACCACACTGACTTCCAGAGTTGATTCTGTGATCTTACTGGCTGGAAAGGTGTGCCCTTCCTCTCCCTTCAGTTTGTGGACAGCCCTCCAGAGTCCCATTCTTGGGTTGTGGATATTTAGAGAAGCCATTCTCTTTCCTAATGGAATTAGTGAAGGGAATGCTGAGGGCAGGTCACTTCAAAGTATGGTCCTCAGAATAGCAGAGCAGCACACCTGGGAGCTTGCTTGAAAGGCAACTTCTTGGGTTCTACCACCCAGATTTACTGGATTTGTATTTTACCAAGATGTCCAGGTGGTTTGCATGCACATTAGAGTTGGAGAAATATCAGTTTAGGGCACATACTATTGCCATCATTTTTCCTCAAGTTTAGGAGGTCCATTACTGTATATGAGGGGAGACTTCTAGGACCCTAGGACCTAGAGCAGCCATTCTCATTCTCAGCTGACCAGAGATTTCCTTAACTGGAGATAATAGGTGACAGTTGTAGCCACACTTGAAAATGGCTCTTCTTCATAGAATTATAAATTATAAAATGTTTTTCCTGGAGACTTTGTTCTTCTCAGATTCCCAACAAAACCAGTGACACAAAAGCTTCACCTTGGGATCAGACCTGTCACAGCTCTCAGTTACTCTTTGGCTTTGGTGTGCTTCACTGCATAAGAGAAATCAAAACTAAAACTGGAAGACTACATAGAATTCAGATCAATATAAGATGGTGGGAATCATGGCAGCTGATAGTGAAAGCTTAGTGACAGATTTGTGATACAGAAACACTACTACTGCCTCCCATTCCTTCCCTTCATTCCTGGCTGCCTCAGCAGTCACCTTTTCCTAAATGTTAATTTAATATTCAAGAGATTAATTTTGACTAAGTGCCTAGCCAGAGTCTTATCCTGCCAAACAAGGGTATATAGTCTACTTGAAGGGATGCCATGAGTGCATAAATTATAGAAGGATAATATAGACAAAAACAGGAAGTTGCTAACAAAATCACCAATTACTTATATTACAAGCTGGGTAGAAGCTCTGTTGAAACAGAATCTGGTCTCCCTATTTACGATCAAGCCCCAGCAAACAATCCATGGTAAAAATAAGAAAACTTAACTTGAGTTTCAATTACCTTGTTGAACCAAAGGTCTTCAATACAGATTACAAACAAATCAAGCAGTTAAACATCCTGGTTTTTCACAAGTGTTTAGTATAGATTTCCTTTAACTTTAGAATTAATTTCCTTCCTATTTTTCATCTTGTACTAAAAATTTACCCCCACCTGTCTCCACATCTCACTTCCCCCTTGTCTGTCTCTGTATCTGCCACCCTATCTTTGAAGTTTTTGCATCCCTTTCCTTGTGATCACACAACTTATTTTAGAACTGGCCAGGGTTTCTTTAGAAGGTTTCAATCTGGACTCCTAACACCCAGAATTTAAATTCATCTGCATCCCGGACAAAGCAGGAATAAGAGACTTGTAGAGACAGACATGACATAAAGACAGATGCCAAACACAACAGAGGATTAAGGAAAGACAGATGTCAAGGAGGGCACAATTTGAATAGGAGAGAAATAAATCAGTAAATACATAGGCAGCTAGATATCCCATAAAGGAGAATAAAGATCCTTTAAAAAGGACCACAGAATTTTATAAGATCCAGACAAAAGACTCTCAACTAATCATGGTCAAGTTATGTGAAATTTAGCACTTATACTTATAGCCATCTTAACTACTTTATACATTAAACAGCATAATTATTCTTTAGTTGTGAATGTACTTGACTGTACCTGTAGATAGAATGGCCAAAATCATTGTTATATCAAAATTTTAGTTAAATATGTGTTCATTTTCTTTTTTTTTTTTTTTAAGATTTTATTTACTTATCAGAGAGAGAGAGGGGGAGAGAGCGAGCAAAGGCAGACAGAATGGCAGGCAGAGGCAGAGGGAGAAGCAGGCTCCCCGCCAAGCAAGGAGCCCGATGCAGGACTCGATCCCAGGACGCCGGGATCATGACCCGAGCCGAAGGCAGATGCTTAACCAACTGAGCCACCCAGGTGTCCCATTTTCTAATGTTCTATTAACATCAGCAAAATTATTCTTAAATGGGGAAACAAATGTTCATTTTATTACTAACCATCATACCTTATATGTTACATATAAAATATGTATTTAAATGCATAAAATATTATATAGTAATCATTTAAGTAAATCATCCAAACATTTTCTTATTCTCCCAATCCATAGATGCTAATTCAGAAACAAAACTGGAGTTACGAAAATTCACAAGTTTGAACACTAAGTATGTGGGGAATTAAGGGAGGCTTATGCCTTGAAATATTTTTCTAATTGAGTTGAGAACAGAGAACACATCACTCTGCCAGACAAGTCAAAGGAAGGACACCTGGTCCTTCTGTTTCTTGGTTGTTCTTGAATGTAAGAATGACAATTTTGCTTTTTTCCAAGAATAACTCCAACCAGTTTTTCTCAGATCAACTAACTACAGGTTTTGCAGATAGACTATGATGAGTTTTAACATGGAATGTTTCCCTTAAATACTAGAGTGGTATGTATTTTAGTTTGGATAAATGTCTATAAATGCCACAAGAGTGTTGAAGGATCTACTATAATTTTTTTTAAATCTTTCAATTTTTAAAAGCTAGGTGCATGAGAACAAGCAGAAAATAATAAAGACTTGTTGAAGATACATGGTTTACCAACAAATCTAAGTATGTAGGATATGGGTACAACCAAGACAGGTAAATGGAGACTGGGCAACAATGAGGTAAATTTAGAGCTTGTTAAATGACCATGCCCTAAGAGTACTGACTCAGTAACTGATGGACAACTGGGCTCTTAACCTCAGTAATGAAGTAGAAGTAAATAATCTTTGTCAGGTGTAGCAGATTGCTCAAAAGTGGGAAAAGTAGCTAATAAAATGTGGGCTATAAGCAATAGCCCAGTGTTTTTCACAAGCTACAGTTTTGAACTGAATCCAACAAAATACATTTAATCTGAGTATATTTAAATTCCAATACTTAGTTTTAAAAATATATAGTAAGATAATTTTTGTGAAAATAAAAGTTACCAAAGTGAATTTGAATTCATGTCTACATGAAAACGGGTAGAGTGTCCAGAAAACTGAAACAATCATTCTCTACTCCAAACTGTTTGATCTCTACTCGGGAAACTTTGCCATTCATTTTTAAGTGCCACGTCTTACAGGAGATGTTGAAGAAAACAACCAAAATAATGAGGTGCCTTGAATCAACATCACATATGGAATAGCGGACATCTAAATTAAAGAAGAGAAGACATGCCAAAGAAAGGAAGATCAGAGTTCAACTGTGTATACAGTTACATCAGGTACTCCCATGTGAGTAATTGATTTGAGGGTTTCTGTCTTTGAGGGAAGAACATAGCCAAGGAAAGGAAAATTATCTAACACTTACTTTTCCTGGAGATAATTTTAATTTTGAGAATATTTAAAAAGGAGACTGAAATATTTGACTCAGGATTATATTAAATTAATTTTAAGATTAATCTAATTTTAGATTAATTTTAAGATTACTTCCAAATCTAGAGTCCGTGTGTGTGAAGTTTCAATTTTATGTACTTTTCCTAATTACTATGATTTTTTATGATTTTAAAAAATATTAGCTCTTTTTATTTTGACTTCAACCATAATATAAAGGCAGAGCAAAAGCCAGAATCAGAAGAATCTAAAAAGGTGATATTAAGAAGAGATTAAAAAAAAAAAAAAAAAAAGAAGAGATTAAAACAAAGATTCAAATATGGTGACCAAGACAGCTTTAACTTCCCCTTCAGCTTGACTAAATTTTAGACAGTTTTCTTTATTCCTGAATTCCTTCTTCTTAGAGCATTTACTTTAGGAAACATAACTGTTCCCTAAAATGATTTCTTTGCCCCTTTGAGATGTAGATCTTCTCCTCCCCTCTTGCCTGACTTATCTTTCTCAAGGACCTGAGAACCACTCCTTTAAAATGAAATCATTGGGGAAGATAGCACCCCCTCTTTCCCAGTCTCTGTTGGAAAGGTTGGAGCTCACCTTGATGGGCACCTGTTAGCAAACACAGGTAGCCTAATAACAGATGAAAACATTTGCAAACTCAGGAGTAACTGGATGTTACCTCACCTCACGGTTCAGCCTCTCCCCTCAAGTGTTTCAGTACTTGCCGCTAGCTGACCCCAGCACTTATAAAAGTCCTCCCTCTTTCTGTTTCAAGAGAATTTAGTTCAGACTAAGGTCTCTCTGCCATATTTCAATAGCCTTGAATAAAATTACCCTTAGTTGTTTAACTTTCTCCAGTGCAGTTTAGTATTGACAATGGCAGCCATGGTTAAGACCCAAGGGTAGAAAGCCAGACAAGTAATCTGAGGCAATGTAGGTACCACCATGAAACAAATATTTTCAAATGCCTATCAGCCCTCTGTAACAGCAGGAAATACAGTATTTGTAGACTCCTGGCATAATAAGTCAATGGCCACAAATGATGAGCCAAGTGGCTTGAGAGATCCTATAAAGTTCATTGAGAGAACCCATAAAATTTCTGTGGTTGATGTTAGTTATGAAAGGCACAAGGTTCATGTGTAAAACTCCAGAAACAACAAAAATAAAGCAAGAAAATTTTGACAAAGCTAGTACTAGGTCAGGAGTCAGTTACCAGGCAGAAGTAGGAGCTGAGTTGTTGAGTAGGTGATATGAGGTTTAAAGTGATGGAAGGAGTGCCAGAGTCTTCCTCCTCTCATGTCTTGAATAGTGTGTGGTCACCAAGTGGGGACTTGTGTTCTCTCTCTCTCCCTTCTTCCCTCCCTCCCTCCCTCACTACTCTCCCCCTATCTCTCTCTCTCTCTCTGTACACACACACACACACACACACACACACATGACATAAGGTATATAAAACATTTGATGTGGCACTATCTATTATTGGTTGTTTTTGTTACTGTTTGTATCATTAAATCTATATCATATGTTTTAATGACAGAAACAGGAACAACAGCCAGAAATATGTAGGGCCATGCCAAGTGTTTTACATACCTTATGTCATTTAATCCTTCTCCAATCCAGTAAGGAAGACACTATTATTATTCCCACATCTTTGATAAGGAAACTGAGAGAGAAGTCATGCAGCCAGCAAATAATAAGGTTGACACTTAAACTAAAATTGAGTCTAGAACCCATATTCTTAGCCCATTAATCCATTGCTCTTCAATTCCAGCCAAACATTAGAATCACCTAGAGTGCTATTTAAAAATATCAGTATCTGGACCCCATCATCAGAAATTCAGGTTTAACTGGTTTGGGGTGGGTCCTGAGATTAATATCTTAAAAAACTAAAATAAAGTAAACCCTTCTCACTGTGACCATAATGTGGTCAACTATAGCACTAAGCTATTCTGTTTCTCCTACTACCACTTCTGTGGTAGAAATAATAACATAAATCAATACCAGCAGAGACAAAACTGTGTTTTTGTCATGTCCTCACTTCTAATTCACCTAAGAATGTAGCATCCTGGTTTCCACCTTCACCATACTCTCAGACTAAGTCTACCAGCTAACTTCGGACAAATCCACAGTCCTGTTCATACTCAGTCTTCCTGCATCATCAGATGAGGAGTAAAGCGTTATTCTTTTTTTTAATTTAACATATAATATATTATTTGCTTCAGGGTACAGGTCTGTGAATCATCAGTCTTGCACATTTCACAGCACTTACCATAGCACATACCCTCCCCGATGTCCATTACCCAGCCACCCCATCCCTCCTTCCCAACCCCCGGAAACCCTCATTTTGTTTCCTGAGATTAAGAGTCTCTTATGGTTTGTCTCCCATCCTGGTCTCATTTGGTTTCATTTTTTCCCTCCCTACCCCCAACAACACCACTGCCCTGCCTCCCGAATTCCTCATATCAAAGAGATAATATGATAGTTGTCTTTCTCTGATTGACTTATTTTGCTCAGCATAATACCCTCTAGTTCCAGCCATGTCATTGCAAATGGCAAGGTTTCATTTCTTTTGATGGCTGCATAGTATTCCGGGGTGTGTGTGTGTGTGTGTGTGTGTGTGTGTGTGTGTGTGTTATCACCTCTTCTTTATCCATTCGTCTGTTGATGGACATCTAGGTTTTTTCCGTAGTTTGGCTATTGTGGACATTGCTGCTATAAACATTTGGGTGCATGTGCCCCTTCAGATCAGTACATTTGTATCTTTAGGGCAAATACCCAGTAGTGCGATTGCTGGATTTTCAACTTTTTGAGGAACCTCAATACTGTTTTCCAGAATGGCTACACCAATAAAACTTTATTCTTAAAACTATACTTCTCCCCATTTTGTAAAACGTGCTAACTATCCTGCTATTCCCAGTGGATTTTCTTCCATGTCTTGTCTTTATAATTTTCCAGGCTTCCATCTTCACTCTCTACCTTTCTCGTTCAGCACATTTGCATTCCTGCAAGGTATCTCCCTGACTCCCACATTATCAAATACCCCCCCTAAGAAAAACAAACCATCCATTACCATCTCCAACCTGGTCTCCCTCCTGGGCCCCTGTTTCATACATCGAGCTGCATATTCTGAATGTCTCCACCTGCTTCATTGCACACAAGGGGTGCTGGACCTTGGGGGAGTTACAGCCAGAGGCTGGGGTCTCCCATTTTATGAAGTATCTGTTGTTCTACACATTGTGTAGTGGCAAGGTGGTCTCTTACTCCTCTGCTCCTAAGGGAAAAGTGGGCCCATCATGCCTTCCACACCCACCTCTTTAGCTTTAAAGAGCTTTTGTACTACCGATGGCAATGAGGAGCTTACCAAGAATATTGTTTTAATGGAATTTTAATGAAACAAAAATCAGGAGAAATATATTCTCTTAGGTCCTTTGCCTATTTCCAGGTTCTCCTATCCACAGTTTTTCTATTAGGACATGAGCCAAAGGAGAAATTAATTGCATATAGTCATGGGTGATTTGCTATTTCTCAAATTTCTTTATTCTGACTCTTTGTGCTGTTAACTAGAACTAGTTTATTTGGGTTTTTATCTTTTTTTTTTTTAACTTCAAATATTTAAGTAAAGAAACATTTATTTCCAAGTTATTCTATATACAGTTGATATGTTTTTCTTCTTTTTTCTCATTTCTAAATTACATTTGTTAAAACATGCTGCCTTTTAAAAAAACAAACTGTTGGGGCACCTGGGTGGCTCAGTGGGTTAAGCCTCAGCCTTCAGCTCAGGTCATGATCTCAGGGTCTTGGGATTGAGCCCCACGTGGGGCTCTCTGCTCAGCGGGGAACCTGCATCCCTCCCTCTCTCTGCCTGCCTCTCTGCCTACTTGTGATCTCTATCTGTGTGTCAAATAAATAAATAAAATTTAAAAAAAAACCCTGTTAATTATGTGTCTGCTTTTGATAAATTAATGCTCATTAATTTTGCTCTGTAAGGTGATGAAAGAAATAACTCATTGCTACTTTAAAACTGTGTAGTATTATTCTTAACATTCTGGTATTGGTGATGATAGTGATAATAACAAGTATGCTCTTTTATTTGGTGAAACTTGTTCATAGTTTATGAATGCCTATTACCAGAGTATTCTTCTTAAATTTTTATCTCTAATACATCAGAACAGAAGAATATTCTTTATTTTACTAAAGTTAAATAATAAAGAGTAAAATATTCTTTATTTTACTAGAGTTATGAATGAGTAATAACTTAAAGGTATATAAATTAAGCACCTGGCTCAGTAATTCAAGTTCAAATTTATATGAGTTACAAGCCCAGAGGTGCTTGCTCATTATTAAGTGATAATTATCTGGGTGAATGCGCCATTTCATTTATCAAAAGTGCATGTGCTTTGCAATTTATATAAAGACAAAAATCCAATTAGAAGGCTTGCAAATGTAATCATTCTATTACTGAATATATTAACTTTGTCATATTAAAATAATCTCCCCAGTCTTAAATCTTTAAAGTATCTGTCATAATTTCCTTTTGCTTACAAGTTAATATATATGCAATGCATACTGGTTACAAAAGCATTCAATGGATTCTCCTTTTAGCCTCATGAGTTTTAAATTAAAAAAAAAAATCATTTTCACTGTGCTCCAAGACTCGCTGAAACTTGCCTCTGAACAGAGATTCTCCAAGATATTTTAATTTTTTATTTCCTACTTCCAGCATATTTCTAAACTGAAGAATTGAGATAAGATGGTTTATAGTCTAATTTGTGATAGAAAATTTTTAATTGAGTTGGAATCTATTATGTTTTGCAGTACAAATCCCTTTATGGATAATTAATAGAGAGAAAAACTCAAGCAGTTTTCATGGATAATTCATCATTAGGAATGTTCTTTATGATATCCAGTTAAGTGTGAAAAGGTGAATTAATGATGAATTTTCCTTGTCCTCCCAACATGGAAGCACTCTCTACTCTGTAAAACAATAGCTTCATGAGAACCATGACTGACACGTATTTCTGAGTAATAGTTTTAGAAAGGAACAGAAATTGCCTGTTATAGACTAATTTTGGTCAATACCAAAAAGTCAGGCATTTGTCCACTGCCCACTTGGCCTCGTATGACCCACAGACATTTGCATTGACTACCAAGGAATCTGCCAGACACTTTCTTCCTGCAGCCTGTGGGCCACAGAAATGCCCTTGGCTGCCAACACAGCTTCTCTCTTTGGTTATCTGGCAGGAATACTCAGCCAAAATTAACAATCTCCCATCTTCAATTTCCTTCTCACATTCCCCCCAGCAGTGCAATCCACAGTTAGTAACAGTAGAGAATTCCTAATTTGGGATCTTAAAAGTAGAGACCAGGAATACAGGTTTTCATGCATATAGGATAGGATTTTGTAGTCATGTGCCAAGGAACTGAAATGTCCAGAAGACTATCCTATAGCTCTGACAAAAGATGTGATGAGTAATATGCTCCTGGATTATGAAACTGAACACTGCGATTGTAGAAGCTGTAGTTTTCTTTGACAGAGAAGAGGTATTTGGTGGTCTCTGTCAATTTTAAAATACTGATGAGATGACCAGTCTGAACCCAGTCTCTGCAGACTCTGTCCAGGGGAGGCCCCCATCCTGAGTGCATCCTTTGGAAGTTAGGGATCAAGTACATTAGGTTTCTTGATGTTCTTTTTATCACATTTATTGTACAATGGAGATAGTGTGATGTAGTGGTTAACAGCATTAATGAACTTTGGAATCAGAAAACATGGATTTGAATCCATCTTATACTGCCTACTAGCCAAGTGACCTTAGGAAGTTTATTTAACCTTTCCTAATCTTGGGGGGGGTTGACCTTGAAGATGGATATAATAACAACTAACTCTAGGAACTGTTGACAGAATCAACTGAGATACCATGTACAAAGACATTAGCACTATGCCTTCCGTGTAATAAATACACAAGTAATACCTAGAGTCTAAGCATTTTTATATTCTTTCATGATTTTTATACACATTAGAAAGCTGTAGAGTTGGGAGAGAAGAAATGAGTGTTTCTATTTTAATGTCCTAGGGAGGCTTCCTTTCTTCCAGGTAAATATCTTTCTTCATTTTCATATAAGCAATTATATGATCTTGTAAATTCAAAGATTTGTGTGAGTTTGTTTCTTTAACTTCTCTCCATTTCCCTCTGACATATTTTCTGTGGAATAAATTCAGTAGTCAAAGAAAAACTAATCTCACCTCATCTATAAGTTTTTTTCATCTTTCAGAATTGCTAGCTTCCTCCTGTGTTCCCACAAAGAGCACAATATTTACTCGACTATCTTTGGTTAGTTGTCTGTTTATCTCTATCCCTTGACAACATGTAAGCTCCTTGAGGGCAGAGATCATGGCTTACTTGTCCTTAGTGGATTTAATAGTGTGAAAAACAGCTTCAGACTACATGCTTTGGGAAAACAAATACTGAGAATCGTTCTGGCCAGCAATGTCATTTGGCATTTGGAAAGCCACCAGGGATGGGAAAGTACAATCAGACATTTTGTTTGATTTTCTGTAGTAAATGCCATAGTGAAAAGTGACTGAGCATTTGAGAAGCCCCCTGGAGTATCACATTTTGAAACAGCAACTTTTGAATGCTGTTTTAGGACCCATATCTGCTCTTGATATTTTGTTGTTCAAAGACTGTGCTCAGCAGAATATAAAATATCAGTAAATGGTCTTTTAGTCTTTATACTCTCTCTTTTTTTCTCCCAAAAAATAAGAAAAAGATTGTCTTTAGTCCTTAAAGATCATTAAGTGTTCAAGACTTAAACAATAATGATAATGTGGTTTTCTTACATGTTTTAAATTCTCAAGATTCAAGTTAAATCGAAATTCAGCTTATAGTTCTAATATGTAAGAAGGATGAAAACTGAATTATAATAATTACAGTCATGTAAGGTCAATACCATTAGTGATAGCAATTTGAGTATTCACAGTTGCTGGGGATAAAAAATATAACAAAACTTTAATTACCATTTCTTGTTTTTGTTTTGTTTTGTTTTGTTTTGTTTTAAGATTTTATTTATTTGCCAGAGAGAGAAAGAGAGAAAGTGCAAGTGCACAAGCAGGCAGAGTGGCAGGCAAAGATTGAGAGAGAAGCAGGCTCCCTTCCGAGCAAGGAGCCCGATGTGGGACTCGATCCCGGGACCCCAGGATCATGACCTGAGACAAAGGCAGCAGCTTAACCAAATGAGCCACCCAGGCCTTCCTCTTTTTTTTTTTTTTAAATAAACTATTGGTGATCTTGCCACTTGATCTAATAAATACTTTCCTTACATAAATAAGATTTTTTAGAGAAATGTTAAGAAAATAAGGACCAGTAATGCAAATCAAATATCTAAGAAAGGCATATCTCATCTGTTCAGATTTAGAACAAAAAATTAACTCTACTATTAAATACAGCTGTTTACCAATACAAAACAATATAAACAGACTAATAAAACAAGTAAATGGTTGAAAAAAATAGAAAACTTGAAGAGAGCCACTAATTTCTCCATCTTCTCCAATTACAACTTTTATACTAAAATTTAAATGGACCTACAAAGCACATTCCAAATTAAAATAAAAGCTAGTTTTGAATTTTAACCACTATATACTCTAAATAGTATTTCATAATAGAGGTGGAGCAAAATGTCTTATCCATTATCTTGAAGACTAATGACCTTGAAGAAGAAGATGATTTTTGATTAATTTTAATGGAAATAAAAGTTCTGAGAGTTTAATTATCAAACATTTTACTGTATTTAAAAATATCTAACCAAGCCCCATGTTAAGAACAGACAAAAAAAGGCGCCTAGGTAGCTCAGTCAGTTGGGAATCTGCCTTCAGCTCAGGTTGTAATCCCAGGGTCCTGGGATTGAGTTCTGCATCAGGCTTCCTGCTCAGTGGGGAGTCTGTTTCTTCCTCTACTCTTCCCCATGCTCCTGTGTGTGCTCTTTCTCTCTCAAATAAATAAATAAAATCTTAAAAAAATTAAAATTTCCTTTTTAACTTTGTTTCTTAGATGGACTGCTAAAAGATGGAGCTTAAAGGATAACCTCATTTTGTTTTAAAAATATTCTATCCGTTGAAATATCTAGAAAGGAAATTAATACCCATTTCAGAGAAAGTGTTCTTACCTGCAATTACTGGACCTGAGATACTTTTCAAATTTATTATGGGAAATTACATATTTATCAGTCTGATTTTTCTTCTTGACTTTGGAAAAATTAAATAGCACAATTAAGTATCTCCATGGCATTAAAAACTTAACCATGAAGAAATACTCAAAGAAGTTTAGTGATCTAAATATTTTGAAGTCAGTGATCTAAATATACCAATTAAAAGGCAGAGATTGTTAGAATGAATTAAAAAAAAATAAGACCCAGCTAGGGGTGTCTAGGTGGCTCAGTCAGTTGAGCATCCAGCTTTTGGTTTCAGCTCAGGTCATGATCTCAGCTTTGTGGGATTAGACCCCACGTAGGACTCTTTGTTTAGAGTAGAGTCTGCTTGTCCCTCTCCCTCTTCTATCCTCACTTGCTCTGTCTCCTTCTCAAAATAAGTATATTTTAAAAAATAATAATAATAAGACCCAACTATATATGTCTACAATAAATCCACTTTAAGTAAAATGATACATGTAAGAGCAAAAGGAAAGAGATGGAGAAAGATATATCATGCTCATACTAATCAAAAGAAAGCAAAAATAAGCTGTATTTTCAAACACAGCTGACTTCAGAGCAAGGAATGCTATTAGGGAAAAAAAAAAAAAGGGTGTTACATAATGGTAAGGGTCAGTGGTTAAAGAAAACATAGCATCAAAATACCAAAGGTAAAAACTGATAAGACTGTAAGGAGAAATAGATGAATCCACTATTATAGTTGGATAATTTTACACCCCTCTCTTAGAAAGCAAGAGATTGACCATGAAGAAAATCAGTAGCAATATAGGTGAATTCAATAGCACTGTCAAAAAACTGGTTATTATTTTTTTAATTTATTTTTTATTTTCAGTATAACAGTATTCATTATTTTTGCACCACACCCAGTGCTCCATGCAATCTGTGCCCTCTATAATACCTACCACCTGGTACCCTGACCTCCCACCCCCTGCCCCTTCAAAACCCTCAGATTGTTTTTCAGAGTCCATAGTCTCTCATGGTTCACCTCCCCTTCCAATTTCCCCCAACTTCCTTCTCCTCTCTATCTCCCCATGTCCTCAAAACTGGTTATTATTAACATCTATAGACTACTTCATCCAAAAATAAGTCTCTCTCTCTTTTTTTTAAGATTTTATTTATTTATTTGACAGGACAGGCAGAAATCACAGGTAGACAGAGAGAGAGAGGAAGGGAAGCAAGCTCCCTGCTGAGCAGAGAGCCCAATGTGGGGCTCAATCCCAGGACCCTGGGATCATGACCCAAGCCCAAGGCAGAGGCTTTAACCCACTGATTCACCCAGGTGCCCCCCAAAATAACAGTCTTCTCAAGCTCATGTGGAACATCCATTAAGATAGACTACATTCTGGGACATAAAACATACCTTAACAAATTTAAAATTCTATGAATGTCTACTCCCAGACCACAATAGAATTAAACTAGAAATCAATAAAATCAAGATAGCTAGAAAACCTCAAAACACTTGGGGATTAAACAACACACTTCTAAATAACACTTGGTTCCTAGAAGAAATATCAAGAGAAATTTTACAATATTTTGGACAAAATGATAACTTATTAAAATTTGTAAAATGCAGAGGAAGCAGTGCATAGTGCAAACTTTATAAGCTTGAATGCATGTATTAGAAAAGAAGAAAGACCTAAAATCCATAATCTAAGCTTCTACCTTAGAGAACTGGTAAAAGAACAAATTAAATTCAAAGTAGAGGAGAGAGAGGAATATGATGGTGGACTAGAAGGATGCTAGGCCCATCTCCTCTCACAAACATGACTAGATAACTGTCAAATCATCCTAAACACCCCAGAAATCTACCCAAAGATTGAGAGAACAAACTCCACAACTAAGGGGAGAGAGGAGTCCACATAGAAGAAGGTAGAAAGTGTGAAGATATGGTTTCGGGGAGAAAAGGATCATGGGTGATGTAGAGGGGAGGGAGCCATGGTTGAGGAGAAGGGCAAGAGGGAGAGGAGCACATAAGGGAATGCACAAGATGAATGTTTTCCCCAAACCATTGGCTGGAAAATGAGAAGGACTGAATGCGATGAGTTCTTGCAACCATCCAGGCTTAAAACCTGGACTTCTAAAGGTCAGCAGGCTTGATTGGGATAGAGACCAGAAGACACTGCTCTGCTTCTGGAGAGAAGATAGGCAAACAACCTGAGGGGCAGACAGTGTGGAAATACAGATCTGAAGAATGCCTAGAGCACATATTGAGGAGATTATTTGCTCTTATTAGAGGCACATCCCATAGAAGCAGCATTCACAAGATGCCTTTCCAGGAACAAAGGAGCTTCCTGGCTCCATTTCCCTCCCCTGCTTCTCAGCATAAATGTAGAACCACCTGTGGGAAGCAGAACAGCACTGACACTGGTTGCCTAACTTGCTTACACCACCCCCACCCCTGGGAATTTGGTGGAACTCTCCTTCTCAGTCAAGCTTGCCTCTGTCCCAGGGCAATAGGCCCCTTCCTGAGAAGAGCAGCACAAACCCCTGCCCATAATACAAATCCAGAGAATGCTTCAGATCCTTGGTTCTGGTGGAAGCTCTGTCAGATCTGTTTTCACAAGCCGACACCCAGGTAAAACTCACCACGTTCAGGCCAGGGATCAAACACAGTCCATCGCTGGCAAAGAGAGCCTCTGCAGATGACTGGCCTGAAAGATAGAGCAGCCAAAACACAACAGTAAAGTGCATGGAGCAAATATTGGAGACACTCCCTGAAGCAACAGGCCCTGGGCACTACACGAGCTCTTCTTCATAAGGCCATCACTTTCAGAAGCAGGAGACCTAATTGGTTTTTCTAATGCACACAAAAAAAGCTGACTTAGACAAAATGCCAAAACAGAGGAATTTATTCCAAGTCAAAGAACAAGTTAAGGCCTTGGCCAGAGGTCTAACTGAAACAGATATCATAACATGTGTGATGGAGAATTTAAAGAAACAATCATGAGGATACTCACTGGGCTTGAGAAAAGAAGACATCAGTAAGACCCTTACCACAGAAATAAAAGAGTTAAAAAGGAATCACAAATGAGGAATACAATAAACAGGACTGGAAACAGGTTTGATGCAATGAACAGCAAACTGCAAGAAACAGAGGAATGAATTAGTGACTTAGAAGACAAAATTACAGAAAATAATGAAGCTGAACAAAAAGACAGAGTTTTGCATCACAAGAATAGACTTAGGGAATTTGATGACTCCGTCAAATGTAATAATACTTGTACTTATTATAGGAGTCCCAGAAGAATAAGAGAGAAAAAGGGGCAGAAAATTTATTTGAAAAAATAGTGACTGACTATGTCCCAAATCTGGGGAAGGAAACAGACATCCAGATCCAGGAGGCCCAGAGAACTCCCATCAAAATCAACAAAAATAGGCCAACGTCAAGACATAACTAAAATTAAGTTTTCAAAATACAGTGATAAAGAAAAAAATCTTAAAAACAACAAGACAAAGAGGTCTTTAACTTACAGGGGAAGACCCATAAGGCTGGCTGGAGATTTTGCAACAGAAACTTAACAAGCCAGAAGGGAATGGCATGATATATTCAAAATGCTGAATGCAGTCTAAAGACACTTGCAGACTGAAAGTGAGGGGATAGAGAAAAATTTATTATACAATTAAATATCAAAGGAAAGTCAGAGAAGCAATACTTATATCAGACAATGGACTTTAAAACAAAGACCATAACAAGAGACAAAGAAGTGCACTATATTATAATAAAGTAGCAATCTAACAAGAAGATATAACAATTGTAATATGCCCCAATGAATAAGACAATAATAAACATAAAGGAACTAATTGATAATAATAATAATAGGAGACTTTTTTTGTTTAAGATTTTATTATTTTGTCAGAGAGATAGTGAGCACAAGCAAGGGGAGTGGCAGGCAGAGCAGAGGGAGAAGGCAGCTCCCCGCTGAGCAAGCAGTCCATTGTGGGACTCGATCCCAGGACTCTGGGATCATGACCTGAGCCGAAGGTAGATACTTAACCAACTGAGCCACCCAGGTGTCCAAGTAGGAGTCTTAACACCCCACTTATATCAATGGAGAAATCATCTAAACAGAAAATAAACAAGGAAACAATGACTTTGAATTACAGACTGAGCCAGATGGACTTAACAGATATATTCAGAACATTCCATCCTAAAACAGCAGAATACACATTCTTTTTAAGTGCGCAGGGGACATTCTCTAGAACGGATCACATATTAGGTCACAAATCAGGTCTCAACAAACACAAAAAGACTGAAATCATACCATGCACCTTTTCTTACCACAACACTATGAAACTGGAAGTCAACCACAAAAAATTTGGAAAGACCACAAATATATGGAGGTTAAACAACATGCTACTGAATAATCAATGGGTAAACCAAGAAATCAAAGAAGAAATTTTAAAAAATACATGGAAACAAATGAAAATGAAAACACAATGGTCTAAAATCTTTGGGATGCAGCAAAAATGGTCCTAAGAAAGAAGTATGTAACAATATAGGCCCACCTTTAGAAACAAGAAAAGTCTCAAATAAACGACCTGATGTTATACCTAATGGAGCTACAAAAAGAACAAATGAAGCCTAGAATCAGCAGAAGGAAGGAAATAAAGATTAGAGCAGAAATAAATGATATAGAAATTAAATAATACAACAGATCAATGAAAACAAGAAGCTGGTTCTTTGAAAAAATTAATAAAACTGATAAACTCCTAGCCAGACTTATAAAAAAGAATAGAAAAAGTACCCAAATAAATAAAAAGACAGGAGAAATAACCAACACTACAGAAATACAAATAATTAGAATATTATGAAAAGCTGTATGCCAACAGATTGGACAATGTGGAAAAAATGGATAAATTCCTAGAAACATAAAACTACCAAAATTGAAATAGAAAGAAACAGAAAACTTGAACAGACCAATAACCAGCAAAGAAATTGAATCAGTATTAAAAAATTTCCCAACAAACAAAAGTCCAGGGCCAGAAGGCTTCACAGGTGAATTCTACCAAACATTTAAAGAAGAGTTCATACTTATTCTTCTAAAACTATTCCTAAAAACAGAAAAGGAAGGAAAACTTCCAAATTCATTCTGTGAGGCCACCCTGATACAAAACCAGATAAAGACTTCACTAAACAAGAGAATTACGGCCAATATCCTTGCTGAACATGGATACAAAAACTCAATAAAAAATTAGCAAACCAAACCCTACAACACATTAGAAAAATTCACCATGATCATGTGGGATTTATTCCTGGTTTGCAAGGGTGGCTCAATATTTGCAAACCAATCACCATGATATACCACGTTAATAAAGGATAAGAACCATATGACCATTTCAATAGATGCAGAAGAAGCACTTGACAAAGTGTAATATCCATTACTGATAAAAACCCTCAACAAAGTACGGTTAGAGGAAACATACCTCTAACACACATACCTAAACACAATAAAGGCCATCAATAACAAACCCACATCCTCAATGGGGAAAAAACAGAGCTTTTCATCTACAGTAGGAATAAGCTTCTCTCACCACTTATTTAATACTGGAAGTCCTAGCCACAACAATCAGACAACAAAAAGAAATAAAAGGCATCTAAATAAGCAAGGAAGAAGTAAAACTTTTGCTCTTTGCAGACAACACAATATTTCATATAGGAAACCCTAGAGATCCCACCAAAAATTGCTAGAACTGATAAACAAATTCAGTAAAGTTGCAGGATACAAAATCAATGTACAGAAATCTGTTGCATTTCTATACACCAATAATGAAGCAGCAGGCAGAGAAATTGAGGAATTAATCCCATTGTAATTATACCAAAACCAATAAGGTACCTAGGAATAAACTTAGCCAAAGAGGTGAAAGACCTATACCCTGAAAAACAGTGATGAAAGAAATTAAAGATAACACAAAGAAATGGAAAGATCTTCCATGCTCACAGGATGGAAGAAATTGTTAAAATGTCTATACTACCAAAATAATCTACACATTAAATGCGATCGCTATCAAAATACCAACAGCATTTTTCAAAGAACCAGAACAAACAATCCTAAAATTTGTATGGAACCACAAAAGACCACAGAAGCCAAACTAACTTTGCAAAAGAAAAAGTTGGAGGCATCACAATTCTGGACTTCAAGTTGTATTACAAAGCTGTAGTGATCAAAACAGTATGATAATGACACAAAAATAGACAAATAGATCAATGAAACAGAATAGCAAATCCAGAAATAAACCCACAACTATATGGTCAGTTAATCTTCAACAAAGCAAGAAAGAACATCCAATTGGAAAAAGACTGTCTCTTCAACAAATGATGCTGGGAAAACTGGACCACTTTCTTGTCCCATACACAAAAGTATATTCAAAATGAATTAAAGACATAAATGTGAAATCTGAAACCATTAGTATCCTAGAGGAGAACAGGCAACAAACTCTTGACTTCAGCCATAGCTATTTCTTTCTAGATATGTCTCTGAGGCAAGGGAAACAAAAGCAAAAATGAAGTTTTGGGACTTGATCAAAACAAAGACCAAGGAAATAATCAACAGATTAAAAGGCAACTTAGTGGGTACGAGAAGAATAAATGAAACAAGATGGGATTGGGAGGGAGACAAACCATAAGTGACTCTTAATCTCACAAAACAAACTGAGGGTTGCTGGGGGGAGGGGGTTTGGGAGAAGGGGGTGGGATTATGGACATTGGGGAGGGTATGTGCTTTGGTGAGTGCTGTGAAGTGTGTAAACCTGGTGATTCACAGACCTGTACCCCTGGGGATAAAAATATATGTTTATAAAAAATAAAAAAAAATTTTAAAAAAAAAGGCAACTTAGTGAATGGGAGAAGATATTTGCAAATGACATACCTGATAGAGGGTTAGTATCCAAAATCTATAAAGAATTCATAAAACTGGGGCACCTGTGTGGTATTTGGCCATATACAGACACATGAAAAGATGTTCAACATCGCTGATCATCAGGGAAATGCAAATCAAAACTATAATGACATACTATCTCATATCAGTCAGAATGGCTAAAATCAAAAACAAAAGTACTGAGTAGGATGTAGAACAAAACCCTCTTGCACTGTTGGTGGGAATGCAAACTGGTGCAGTCACTTTGGAAAATAGTATAGAAGTTCCTCAAGAATTTATTTATTGAACTACCTAATAACCATTAATCACACTATTGGGTATTTACCCCCAAATAAAAATCTGACACTAATTCAAATAGATAAATGCTCCTGTATTTTATAACAGCATTATTTACAATAACTAAATTATGGAAACAGCCCAAATGTCCATGGATAGATGAATGGATAAAGAAGATGTGGTATATATATGCAATAGAGTATTATTTAACCATAAAAAATAGTTGAAATCTTGTGATTTGTAATGACATGGATAGAGCTAGAGAGCATAATGCTAAGCAAAATAAATCAGTCAGAGAAAGCCAGATACCATGATTTCACTTGTATGTGGAACTTAGGAAATAAAATAAATGAGCGGAAGAAAAAAAAATAAAAAGACAAACCAAGATACAGATTCTTAACTACAGAGAACAAACTGATAGCTACCTGAGCATGGGAGGAATGGGTAAAATAGGTGATGGAGATTAAGGAAAGCACTTGGAATGAGCGCTGGGTGTTCTGTGGAATTACTGAATCACTATATTATACATCTGAAACTAATATTACACTTTATGTTAACTAACTGGAATTTAAATAAAAAGCTAAAAAAATTAAATTGAAAATAAACAGAAGAAATTAAATAATAAAAATTAGAGCAAAAATCAATAAAATTGCAAGTAAGAAATAAGTACCAAAAATCACCAAAACAAAAGCTAGTTCTTTGGAGAGATGAATAAAATTGATATGCCTGTAACCACACTATCTAAGAAATAAAGAAAACATAAATTGCTGAAATTGCAAGTGAAAGGGGACATCAGTACAGATCCCATGAACTTTAAAAAGCTAATAAAGGAACATAATGAACAGCTCTATGTTCACAAATTGGATAACCTAGATGAAATGAGTCAGTTCCTTAAAGGACACAAAACACACAAGAAAATTGGAAAATCTGACTGTGCCTATACCTATTAAAGAACTAGAATTAATAATTAATGCTCTTTCAGAACAGAAAGCACCAGTCCCAAATGGGTTCACTGGTGAATTCTACCAAATGTTTCAGGAAAAATTGTACCAGTTTTCTACAGCCTCTTCTAGAAGATGGAAACGGAATACTTCCTAATTCAATGCATTAGGCCTGCATTACCCTAATACCGAAACCAGACAAACACATTATAAGAAAAGAAAACTATAGATGAATCTCTCTCATTAACATATATGTAAAAACCTTCAACAAAATATTAGAAAATCAAACTTAACAATATTTAAAAAGGATTATGCACCATAATCAAGTGGGATTTATCTCAGGTACGCAAGATTGATTCAATCAAAAACAAACTGAGGGTTGCTGGGGGGAGAGGGGGGCGGGAGAAGGGGGTGGAGTTGTGGACATTGGGGAGGGTATGTGCTATGGTGAGTGCTGTGAAGTGTGTAAACCTGGTGATTCACAGACCTGCACCCCTAGGGATAAAAACACATTATATGTTTATAAAAAATAATAAAAAATTTTTTTAAAAGCACAAATACTAGATAGATAGATAATAGTTTATACAATATATATACACAGATAATAGTATATATAATAGTATTGATTATATATGTAACAGTACTGATTATATATATAATAGTATTGATTAATGTTGAAGTAAAAATATTTTGGATATATAGGCTTAAATAAAATATATCACGAAAATTTTAAAAAATCAATGTGATTTATTACATGAACAGGCTAAATAAGAAAAATTACATGATAATATTAATGGATGCAGAAAAACATCTGACAAAATTCAGCATCCACTCCTGAGAAAAACTTTCAGTAAATTGGGAATAGAGAAGAACTTCTACAACTTGATAAAGTATACCTCCAAAAACCCCACAGCTAACATTGTACTTTAACAGTGAGAAGCTCAAAGCTTTCCCACTAAGATCAGGAATAAGGCAAGGATGTTTTCTCTCACCACTGCTTTTCAACATTGTACTGGAAATATTAATTAATTTAGGCATACAAGAAAATGAAATAAAAGCTATATAGATTGGGAAGGAAGAAATAAAACTATTCTCAGATGACAGGGTCATCTATGTAGAGAATCTGAAAGAATCAACAAGAAAAAAATCCTGTAACTAATGTAATTATAACAAGGTTGTAAGATATAAAGTTAATATATAATAATCACTTTCCTATATACCACCAATGAACAAGAAGAATTTGAAGTTAAAAAGGCATTACCATTTATATTGGCATTCAAGGAAAAAAATAAAAACAACTAATTATATTTCTAAGAAAATATGTACAAAATCTACATGAGGAAAATTGCAAAGCTCGTATGAAAAGATATCAAGGAAGAAGTAAATAAATGGATAGTCATGTTCATGCAGAGAAAGAGTAAATATTTTCAAGATGTCAGTTATTCTCAGCTTGATCTGTAGATTCATCAAAATTCCAATCAAAATCCCAACAAGTTATTTTGTGGATATTGGCAAACTGATTCTAAAGTTCATATGGAGAGGCAAAAGACACACAATAGTCAACTCAATATTGAAGGAGAAGAACAAAGCCAAAGGACTAACACTACCCAACTTGCACACTTACTATAAAGCTATAATAATGAAGTCAAAGTGGTATTGGCCAAAGAGGAGACGAACAGATTCATGGAACAGAATAGAGAGCCCAGAAATATATGCCCATAAATATAGCCAACTGATCTTTGACAAAGTAGCAAAGAGTACAATGGGGAGCAAAGATAGTCTTTTCAACAAATGGTGCCAGAACAGCTAGACATTCACATGCCAAAAAAAAAAAAAAAAAAAAAAAAAAAAATGTAGACACAGACCTAAAGCCTTTCACAAAAATTAACTAAAAAATGGGTCATAGACCTAATTGTAAAATGAAAAACAATAAAAGAACTGATAAGTTCTACTTCATTAAAATTCAAACCAAATAAAGACATCCTTCAATAGGTGACTAGATAAATAAACTCTGGTACATCCAGACAATGCAATATTATTTAGCTCTAAAAAGAAATGAGTAATCAAGTCATGAAAAGACATAGAGGAATTACTATTACTCAGTTAAAGAAGCCAACCTGAAAAGATTACTACTGTATGATTCCAACTATATGACATTTTGGAAAAGGTAAAACTATGGAGACAGTATCATTAGTAATTGTCAGGGGTTAGGAAGGAGAGAGAAATGGATAGGAAGAACACAGGATTTTCAGGACAGTTAAACAATTCTATATGATACTACAATGACTGATACATGTCATTATATATTTGTCAGAACCCATAGAATGCACAACACCAAGAGTGAACCTCATGTATACTATGGACTTTGGGTGGTAATAAGCTGTCAGTGTTTTCATCAGTTGCAACGAGTGTTATTCCTGTGGTTGGGTGTCAGTTGTGGAGGAAGCTCTGCATGTATGGGGTCACAGGATACATGGGTGCTCTCAGTACTTTATGTTTATTTTGTTCAGACTCTAAAACTTATCTAAAATGGTTTCTATTAATTTTTAAAAAATGTTAAGTAACAATGCTATAGACTAGTACTCAAGAATTGGAAATGTTATCAAATCAACTGCAGCAAAATTGAAAGTAATGACTTTATATAAAACTACTACTTATCATATAAGCTATGAAAAATTTTTATTCACTTTTTGGTTCCTCTAATTAAGGTAAAGACTTTGTTATTCATGAGCCATTAACAACTTTTTAAAATTACTCTCCAGAGTTGCATGCCTTAAACTTACTTGATCCCCAAAGTTTTTAAATTATGATGTATTGACACCCAACAGGAACTGATTAATCTATAAGTGTTTTGTATGCCTTAAACATTGAAAATATCACCACTGTGTGCTAAAAGTACAAAATTAAATAGTGCAAATGAGCAGATGGTCAACCTCAGTCTTCCAGCACCCAGATACTGGTAAATGCTGGTTATGTATCATGTGCTCCTAATTTTACTTCCTAATACTCTGGGAATTTTTCTTAAAGTTTGATTCTAGCATAAGAATAAAAACAAATATAAATGTATCTTAAACTTTTTCTTACATTAAGAAGATACATCTAGAAGGAAAGGAATTGTATTTTTGTAGAGAACACTTACTAATATCTGGAGAAACATTCATGTTCTATAGAGCAGGATTTGGAAAATTCTGCATTAGGTGATGAACTACCTTCAGAATAAAGGAAGAATGTTCTGTTGGAAGTCCCCAGGTGAAAAAACAGTATTTTCTTCTATCCTGGCAAATACTGGTGAGAATCTTAACAGTGAATTTGCTGAGGTATAGTGTCATTTCTTCTCTTAAGAGACGCTGCTGGAAACGGGACATACATTCCTTCAAAAACCTGTGCTCTCTTGATGTACATATGTATGCTGAGTATGTTACGGCTGGCAGAAATGATTAAAAACTCTCTTTAAAACACAACAGCCTTGGGCGCCTGGGTGGCTCAGTGGGTTAAGCCGCTGCTTTCAGCTCAGGTCATGATCTCAGGGTCCTGGGATCGAGTCCCACATCAGGCTCTCTGCTCAGCAGGGGGCCTGCTTCCCTTCCTCTCTCTCTGCCTGCTTCTCTGCCTACTTGTGATCTCTGTCTGTCAAATAAATAAATAAATAAAATCTTTAAAAAAAAAAAATAAAATAAAACACAACAGCCTCTTCAAGAAATGATAAATATTAAATTCTCAAGCCAGTATTCCATCTGTGGTTTAGTTTGATATATAGGACTCTCAGGATCTCTAGCCTGATCTATCAGTGATTTCCTTACTCCCTTTACACAACCATCCTGGAGGATATATTTTCTACATAAAGAAATGAGACAAAAACTACTTCATACCTCTATAGCAGGTATCATATTTATTTTCATCTGTATTATATGTAAAATTAATTTGATTAAAAATTCCAAAGTCTTTCAAAATCAGCAGTTTCCAGGGGAAAATCCATCTACCATCTGCTTGCTTCATTAAAATACATAATAGAGGAGGAAAGAACTGAACTGCAATTTTACCAGCTCAGCGCTCCCTGGTGTCCAGTTGGCTAAGGTTATATACAGCAGCCTATATAGAAAACAGAATCCAAGTAAAAAAATCAACCAGTTTAAAAAAAAAATTTTTTCAATTAATAACAGCAAAGACGCATAAAACATTTTCATAATTCTCAGTATTATTATACTGATAAAACTGATACCAGAGACCAAGTAGAATAACAAAGAGTATTGTGACTACAGATCATTCATGGAGACAGAATGTCATTGAGTGATGCACATTCACCACAATCCAGGCTTTGTATATCCGTGTCCTCTAATGCATTGATTTTCTTTTTTAATAGAGTTTCAGTTACTGAGAGAAGGATTAAAAAGCTATTTTCCCATCGTGTATTTCAATGTTACGGCTTTGGTGTATAAACATGATGCTACTGATACAGTAAAAATTTGTATAAAAAATACCTGTGGACAGGGGCACCTGGATGGCTCAGTTGGTTAAATACTCTGACTTCTGCTCAGATCATGATCCCAGAATCCTGGGATGGAGCCCCATGTCTGGGTCTACTGGGAGTCTGCTTATCCCTCTCCCACTGCCCCTCCCCCAGCTTGTGAACACATACACACACACACACACACAGTCTCTCTCTCTCTCAGATAAATGAACAAAATCTTTTAAAAAATTTACTTGTGAACAAAAAAAGAAAATATGTAAATTTACACTGTGGATACAAAAGAAAATAATCTAACAGAGGTTCTTTTTTAAAGTAGAACATTGACTTGGAAATTTCCTTGACTTTTATTTTCCATGGCAGATATAAGTTCAGTTTCTTTCTATGGCTTAATCATGTATTATTGGATACCCAAAAATATCATAACTTAGCATTACAATCCTGCAGTAAATACCAGTGTACTAAAGAAAAGCACAAGATAGAGAAGAAGAGCAAAACTGTGACAGACAATTCTACAGCACCACATCAATGGAAAGATAAAGAAGTAACAAAGTGAAAGCATGAATAACAGAGTGTGGGAACAATCAGATATTTGCTGAGGCATCTATTGTATGAATCATCCTTTTTTTTAAAATATAAAAACTACACATATTGTATCTTATGTTTCCAACACCAAAATAAATGAACGTGTTTAATCTGAGCATGAAAATGTAGTGGCTGTGATAGCTCATGTATCAGAACGCATCAGATAATTCTAATTCTTAGAGAAGCTCAACATGGTATTGTCACTGTTTATTTTTAAATATTGTAAATTCTTCCTCTAAATGGAAAGTACAGTGTATAGAACTTGAAATTTCTACCGTGTAACTTATCTTGAGAAGGCTGGATTCAGTTAGTTGCTGTATCTCATTTTTCAAGCAATTTTCTGACCCTGAGGAGCAATTAAGAAAGACCTCTTCTGGCTGTTTTGCTAAATGTTCTTAGTGCCATCTGCTGCATGCTTCCGGCTACTGTAGGGCAAACTACTCTGGTTAGTAGGAGTTTATGAATCTTACAAGGAGCTGATGTCATAGTTATCAATTTGCAATCCATGTGTGGAAAGAAAACACACTAGATTTATTTATTTATTTATTTATTTATTTATTTTTAATTTTTTATTTTTTATAAACAAAAAAAGAAAACACACTAGAGAAGCAATCTCCTATAGAAAACTCTTTTGAAACTATCTTAGAAATAGTTAACAATAATAATTTGCTTTGTGATTCTTAACACTAGATATTTATTTAATGTACTCTATTTCCTCTTTTTAAAAAGTCTGTGTGTAATAATTTCATCTGATACCTATCAGTAGCATCAGCTTTAGCTCTTCTGAAGTGAAGCTATTAATGTCTTTCAGCTTGCTCCTTAGAAAAGGAAAGAATTTATTGTATTTGGACGCAGCAAAAACAAGTCGATGGCACTAAAAATGTTTATTGGGTGTATTTTTTTTATTAAGGGGCTTATTTTTGAGCTAAAAAATAAATAGGGAGATATGGAAAGACATTTAAAAAGTAGATGATTCTATTCTGAAAAGCATTTACAAAGATACATGCTGATGGCCAACTACTACCTAAGTGTAGAGAAAAATCTGCTTGTGATTCTGTTATTTTGTGGACTAGGTAAGTACCCAGGTATGCAACCCTATGACTCCTTAACAATGCCATTTAGAAAGATAGTACCGTAACTATCCTGAAAGACTGGTGCATATCATATAACCATATCCCTTTCATATTTCATTTCCTGACTTAGATTGTCTTTTTCTGAAATTAGATTAATTAAAACACAAGATCTGGTGTGTGTTAGAGTGGCTACCAGTGAAGACCAAGCTCTTGAGTCTATTCTGGTTCTGATTTGTCCTCTTCTAATTCTGAGGGTCCTGAATGTCCTCAATGTTCAAGGAATTATGCTGCCTGGAGTGACTCCAGTATTTATTATTATTTCGCACTTGCTATAACAAGCATGATACAACATGCTCTGTTTAGGTAATTAAATAGTTTAATCCTTAACAGTTGAATTTATTACCTAAAATACGTGGATATAAAATGCCCAAAGAGGATGGCCAGTCCTTTATCTTTTGAACTCTCTGCCAGCAACAGTTACTCTTAGCAATCCTGTGGGCTAGATTTTTCCTTTTGTTCCAAAGAATCAAACCTTTCTTGCACCTTGTCTACAGACCATCCTCATCTGGCAGATAAAATTAAGTCAACAATCGTATTCCCTCTAGTGTTTTAAGATGTTAGTCTCCTAAAAGTAGACAAGCCATTTTCTCAATATTGGAAATGTAACAGACTCTGTAGTAATGCAAAATATTTTTAATTATGTATAAAACAAATCATAATTGTAAAATGATGAAGAAATTACAAGTAGTAGAGTAAAAGACTGCACAGACAAATGTGATTAGAGGTCCTGCAAGCTAATAACAAATATATTCAAAAACTACTTAGATTGTCAGGACTCTTGAAAGAAAGTGTCAGTTATTTCTGAAAGCCAATTAACTGGAGTTGATCAAAATCTTTCCTGATGACAGTGAAAATAACATTTAGATTTTCTTTTTTAGTCACTAAAGTAAATGGTTTGTGTACAAAGAGGCAGAAATTCATAGTGTTTAATGAAAGCTTCAGTGTACCTCTTAGGGATTTTTTGTCACATACACACTAAGATGATTAGGAAAAGAGTACTTGTTTGCCAAAATTGCTTAGAATTATCTGCTTTATTTCTTTCTAAGACACCCTGTTTGGGGTTAGTAAATAAAACCACGAGATAGGTACTGTATTCTACCTGTCCTCAGTTTGTCTTTTCATGTTCTATCCAGTACCCAAGTTTTTTTGTTCTCCTGATGCCCCTTCTCCTAGATCCACGGAATCTGATAAAGCCCATTCTCTCCACACTCTAGTGAAATGGGAGATTATACATCCATAAGAAACAACTGTATAAGCAGGGTAATACCTTCAAATCACCTGCACGTCAGAATAACCTTACCATACCTGTATGATGGGCCATTTTACTTACCTGTTATGGTTGGCAAGTGTGTACTGCACGCTATATATTTAAGTCTTTTCATTTGACATTATTTAAACCATAATTTCTCAAGAGAAAGCAGTAGTGAAACTGGCGTTTGAGACTAAGTCCACTGGGCTCCAAAATATATTTCTTTCTCAGAGAACTACACCAACAAATATCAAAAGAGCTATATAAAAAACAGTTAGACCCAGGACATCTCGTGTATTTTTGTCAGTGATCTAGTCTATACTGTTCAGAGACTTGGTCAAAAATAAAAATTAAACATTTAGTCTTATTTTTCCACCTGTAGTTTGAGTTAGTTCTTTAAAGATATCCCTTAACTCAGTCACCTGCCTCTATCCTGACATGTCTAACTCATAGAATATGTTATCTAAAAAATTTTCTGTTATCTGTCTCTAGGCCCAGTTTTCACACATCCACACTTAGTTCAGTCTCTCTTGCCTGCTCTTTTCTCATTTGCCTTCCCTTTTGGGTTAACCTACATTTTCCACTACACCAGCTTCTTCCTTTTCTACCTTTTAGGAGAGGGATTTCTCGAAACATTCCAGAGAAGACAGGAAAGGTCTGGAAATGAAATTAACAAAATAATTGGGGAAAATATAAGAAATATAAGAAAATTTGAAGAAATAGGTTAGAATAATAAAAGCACACATATTGGGGATTTACTGTGATGGAAGAATGGAACAGACCATTTCTAATTAATAGTGGCTCAAAACAAAAAGCCTCTTAAAAACAAATCACTGGTATACAGAATCAGTTTGCTTCTGAAACAGTCTTTCTTAGGGTTTTATCAAACATAAAATATTCAGTATCTTTCAGTAGAAATATAAAAAGGCAGTCCTAAGGCCTTCTCAGATTCATGCTTTGTTCAAAGCTTAAACATGAAACGTTGGTTCCTTTTTTTTTTTTTTTCTATTTTCTTTTATTTCTTTTCAGTGTTCCAAAATTCATCATTTATGCACCACATCCAGTGCTCCATGCAATCTGTGCCCTCCATAATACCCACCACAGGGCTCACCCATCCCCCCAACTCCCTCCCCTCCAGATCCCTCAGTTTGTTTCTCAGAGTCCACAGTCTCTCATGGTTCGTATCCCCCTCCGATTTCCCCAACTCACTTCTCTTCTCCTCCCAATGTCCTCCATGTTATTCCTTATGCTCCACAAGTAAGTGAAACCATATGATACTTGACTTTCTCTGCTTGACTTATTTCACTCAGCATAATCTTTTCCAGTACCATCTATGTTGATACAAAAGTTAGGTTTTCATCCTTTCTGATGGAGGCATAATACTCCATAGTATATATGGATCACATCTTCTTTATCCATTCATCTGTTAAAAGGCATCTTGGTTCTTTCCACAGTTTGGCAACTGTGGCCATTGCTGCTATGAACATTGGGGTACAGGTGGCCTTTCTTTTAACTACATCTGTTATCTTTGGGGTATAAACCCAGTAGTGCAATTGCAGGGTCATAGGGTAGCTCTATTTTTAATTTCTTAAGGAGTCTCCACACTGTTTTCCAAAGTGGCTGTACCAACTTGCATTCCCATCAACAGTGTAAGAGGGTTCCCCTTTCTCTACATTCCCTCCAACACTTGTCGTTTACTGTCTTGTTAATTTTGGTCATTCTAACTGGTGTAAGGTGGTATCTCTATGTGGTTTTGATTTGAATTTTCCTGATGGCAAGTGATGATGAACATTTTTTCATGTGTCTCTTAGCCATTTGTATGTCTTCTTCAGAGAAGTGTCTGTTCATATCTTCTGCCCATTTTTTTGGCATGATTATCTGTTTTGTGTGTGTTGAGTTTGAGTAGTTCTTTATAGATCCTGGTTATCAGCCTTTAGTCTGTAGTGCCATTTGTGAATATCTTCTCCCATTCCGTGGGTTGCCTCTTTGTTTTGTTGACTGTTTCCTTTGCTGTGCAGAAGCTTTTGATCTTGATGAAGTCCCAAAAGTTCATTTTTGCTTTTGTTTCCTTTGCCTTTGGAGGCATATCTTGAAAGAGTTTGCTGTGGCTGATGTCGAAGAGGTTACTGCCTATGTTCTCCTCTAGGATTTTGATAGATTCCTGCCTCACATTGAGGTCTTTTATCCATTTTGAGTTTATCTTTGTGTATGGTGTAAGAGAATGGTCAAGTTTCATTCTTCTACATATAGCTGTCCAGTTTTCCTAGCACCATTCATGGAAGAGACTGTCTTTTTTCCCATGTATATTTTCTTCTGCTTTATTGAATATTATTTGATCATAGAATTGAGGGTCCATATCTGGGCTCCACTGGTTTATGTGTCTGTTTTTGAGCCAGTAGCATGCTGTCTTGGTGGTCATTGCTTTGTAGTAAAGCTTGAAATCAGGCAACGTGATGCCCTCAGTTTTGTTTTTCTTTTTCAACATATCCTTAGCAATTCAGGGTCTCTTCTGGTTCCATACAAGTTTTAGGATTATTTGTTTCAGCTCTTTGAAAAATGCCGTGGAATTTTGATCAGGGTGGTATTGAAAGTATAAATTGCTCTAGGCAGTGTAGACATTTTAACAATGTTAATTCTTCCGATCCATGAGCATGGAATGGCCTTCCATCTTTCTGTGTCTTCTTCAATTTCTTTCATGAGTGTTCTGCAGTTCCTCGAGTGCAGATCCTTTACCTCTTGGTTAGGTTTACTCCCAGGTGTCTTATGGTTCTTGGTGCTGAAGTAAATGGAATCGATTCTCTCATTTCCCTTTCTGTATTTTCATTGTTAGTGTATAAGAAAGCAACTGATTTCTGTACATTGATTTTGTATCCTGCCACATTACTGAATTGCTGTATGAGTTCTAGTAGTTTGGGGGTGGAGTCTTTTGGGTTTTCCATATAAAGTATCTACTCTAACAAGAGCATACACTAAGCTCTCCCTTAGGGATTTACAGGAATGAGGCTAGCTCTCAGGAGACAAGTGTGTAATCTCAAATTCCTCTGTGAGTCTGCAGTGGGGTAAACATTCTCTGCCCACTGAAAGACGTTTAAAAGGTCACGTGCCTTCGGTGGAACTACCTGCATATTTTTTGAATCTGTCTATTGTACTGAATATTACTTTAGGATGCTATAATTACTTTGATTCCCTTTACCATTCATTTTTCTGGTTGTAATACTCACTCTCTATTTTGCTGAATAAATTGTACCAGATTAATTTCCATGGTATAAGAAGTGGTATAGTGTAGGAAAATATTATTTTTGATTTGTTACCTGATAACACTATACAGTTGACCTTTAAACAGTGCGGGGGTTAGAAGCACCAATCCCCTGTGCAGTTGAAGATCCAAGTATAACATGACTCCCCAAACATTTAACTATTAATAGCCTGTTGTTGACCAAGAGCCTTAGCATTAACATAAGCAGTATATTGGCACATATTTTATAAGTTCTGTGAATTACACGTGTGTGTATTCTTACAGTAAAATAAGCTAAAGAGAAGAAAATGTTATTAAGAAAATAGAGAAAATACATTTATAGTACTCCACTATAAAAATATAAAATTTTTTTTAAATCCACATATAAGTGGACCTGCACAGTTCAAGCCCTATATTGCTCAAGTGTCAACTATACAAGCCAATATAACCACTGAAAATTTAGTATTAAAAAGGTAACTGAATGGATCAAGAAGATGTGGTATATATACACAATGGAATACTATGCAGCCATCAAAAGAAATGAAATCTTGCCATTTGCAACAACGTGGATGGAACTAGAGCATATCATGCTTAGCGAAATAAGTCAAGCAGAGAAAGACAACTATCATATGATCTCCCTGATATGAGGAAGTGGTGATGCAACATGGAGGCTTAAGTGGGTAGAAGAATAAATGAAACAAGATGGGATTGGGAGGGAGACAAACCATAAGTGACTCTTAATCTCACAAAACAAACTGAGGGTTGCCGGGGGAAGGGGGTTGGGGAGAAGGGGGTGGGATTATGGACATTGGGGAGGGTATGTGATTTGGTGAGTGCTGTGAAGTGTGTAAACCTGGTGATTCACAGACCTGGGGATAAAAATATATGTTTATAAAAAAATATATGTTTATAAAAAATAAAAAATTAAAAAAAAATTAAAAAGGTAACTGTAATCAGCTTTTTAAAATTCCTAATTGCTGATGCCTAAAAAATATAATGAATGCTTCCAGATGAACACGGGCTATGAAAGTCAGCATTTCCCCCTTTGTCCTATTGTGAAACACAGAAAAGCAACAAAAACCTAAAATCTACATTTTAGTGAAACTGGAAGACAGGTATATTCCTGACTCAAAATATATGTAAGGCTGCAAAAGAAAAAATGTCTTGTTTTTTTACATTATTACCAGCAGCATATGAAGGTTCTATCTATTCCACATTTTCACCAATGTGTGCTATGGTCAGTCTTTTTAATTTTAGGCATTTGAATAGGTGTGTGGTTTGAATAGGTGTGTGTTTTGTTGTGACCTTAATTTGTATTTACCTAATGACCAGGGAGGGTAAACACTTTTGCATGTGCTGATTTGCTGTTAGATTATCTTTGGTGAAGTGTCTTCTAAAGGATCCTGCTGATCTTAAAATTGAGTTGGTTTTCTTATTATTGTGTTTTGAGAATTCAAATTTTGCCAGTTTGATGGTGGGCAATGGGGGTAGTATTTGTATTTCGTAATGATTTTAACTGGCATGTCCTTGGTTATAAATGAAGTCAAGAACTTTTATAAGGGTTTATTGGCCTTTCACACTCCCTTTTGGGAGGAAGTTTCTACTTACCTATTTTGCCCACTGTTTTCTATTGGATTTTATTGCTTTTTATTGATTCATATGAGCTCATTGTATGCTTATGGATATGAGTCCTTTATCAGTTAGCAAACATCTTTTCCCACTCTGGCTTGTCTTTTAATCATTATTTATAGTAACTTTTGATGAACATAATGAATAATTCTAACATAATCATACCGATCTTTTCCTTTATGGTTTGTGCTTTTTTGTCTATTTGAGAAATAGTTCCCTTCCCAGATGTCATGAATATATTATGCAAACTTATTTCCAATAGCGTTAGCATTGTGCCTGTCCCATTTGGATGCCTCATCCACCTGTGAACAGTGTTAAGATAGAGAGCCACATTAATTTTTTTTCACATAGATATTAATTATTGCTGTACCGTTTTAAAAAAGATTTTTATTTATTTATTTGACAGAGAGAGATCACAAGTAGGCAGAGAGGCAGGCAGAGAGGGGGGGAGCAGGCTCCCTGCTGAGCAGAGAGCCCGATGCGGGGCTCGATCCCAGGACCCTGAGATCATGACCTGAGCTGAAGGCAGAGACTCAACCCACTGAACCACCCAGGCGCCCCAATAATAATTTTATAGGTGTCGAACACTCAATTTTTTTTTCTTAACTGAAGGTATCTTTATTTTACAGGATAACCTTCCTGGCTATCTATCTTAAAACACTGGGGATATTATTTTACTAACTCTTAACATCTTTGTTTGCTATAAAGGAGCAAGTGGTTAGGCTGCCATTCCTTTGGATATAATTACCCATTTCTTTCTTCTGTTGTGTTTCAGATTCTCTCTTTGCCTTAGGTATTCTACATTTTCATTATTATGTATCAAGATGCCTGTTTCTTTTTTTAATTCAAATTTTGTTGAAATAATTGTAGATTCACATGCAGTTGTAAGAAATAATACAGAGGTCTCATGTATGCTTTCCCTAGTTCTCCCCAATGTTAAAATTTTGTGAAACTGTAATATATATCGAAACCAGGAGCTTAACACCTAGTTCTCTGATCTTATTCATATCTCTCCAATTTTACTTATACTTATTTGTGTATGTGTGTTTAGTTTTATACAATTTTATATCATATGCCAGTTTGTGTGTCCCTTTCCCCAGTCTAGATAAAATATAGTTCCAGTTCCACAAGGTTCCTTCATGTTGACTTTTTATAACCACACCCATCTCCCTCTGCAGCCACTTGGGTCTGGAGGGACAAACTAGAAAAATCAATTCCTACCTGTGTTATTTTAGATCTTTTCAATATATTTTCTGTGACTCTTAGTGCATCACTTGCATTTTCCATCGTTTTGCTCCTTCAGGCTGGATTTGTTCTAACCTATCCTCTAGCTCATTCATTTTTTTTTTCAACTATTTCTAGTTAGTCATGAAATCTTTCCACCAAGTTCTTAATTTTAGTGAGAGTTTTAGGATGAGAAGATTAATTAGATTTTTTAAAAAATCAGTATTTTAATAAAAATAATTTTCTGTGTCTTAAGCCAATTTTTTTTAATTTTTAGCTTTTAAATATAAGTTGTCTTTTAATATATCTTTAAATATTTGAAAGTATTATGATCTCTTTCTGCCCTTTCCTGCTAGTTCTAATCTATGGTATTTTCTTTTTGATCATTATATTTGAAAACAATGAATTGCAGGAATAATTTGAGGCCACAAAAGACAATTTTTATTTGTTTTTGCTGGGGTGGAAGGGCACTTCAAAAGTGTCATCAGCTGAGGCTACAGGTTCAAGTAAGGGCTTCTTTGCTTCTGACTCACCCTTTCTCTGAGGGTATACCTCTTTGCAGACTCTGCAGTGGTTAGGAAATGATTTTTGAAATCTGTCTTTTAGCCCCAGGAGGTTGCCAGAATCACAGCTCAGTTCCACAGCTATTTCTTTGATTAGACAAATACCCTCTAGGCAAAAGTAGCTTTCAGGTCTGAATTTTCAGTTTATCCTAGATTTTGACCAGGTAACACTTCACTATTTTATTAAATCCTATATGCTTTTAGAATTGTTTTAAACCTCTTATCTGGCTTTTATTTTAGTTATTATTTCAGAGTGATAAGGACCCACTAAATATCATTCTATACTTTCTGAAAGTTTGAATCATGTAAATGTAGTATCAAGTTAGAAATTGCACACATGCACACACACACACACACACACACAAACACCGCATATTATGAAGGATTCCAAAGATGCACTTGTGGGAGTAGGAAAATTTGGGAGAATTTTATCACAGCTATCCATGCCATAATACTCTGTAAAATCAGCTGCACAACCATGGAGTCTGTGTTTTGTTATTTACTTTTGAGGTTTAAAAAAAAAACAAAAAAGATGTACAGATTGCCAAAACTCCTTGGCACATGTACAACTAAAACATAGAATAAAGCGTGGGGGTAAAGGAGAGTAGACTTATTTTCCATATTAATAACATAAGTTCGTTTACTATTGAAAAGATTTTAAGGCAGTTGAATTTAAAATAATGTATCCGTTGGAATTTTGTTTTGTTTCCATTTTTTAGTTTTAAAAGCTACATTAGCTAGAAAGAAAGATGATATTAGTATGTTACATTCAGTTTGTCTTCAATAACTGTAAATTCTGGAAAAGTCACTAAAAAAGTCTATGAAGATTGGAGAGTAAGAGGGGAATCCTGCACAAGAAAGCTCATGCCTTAATCTACAATTAATTGAGGGCACATCTCTATAGGGCATCAGCAAAAGCAGTTAACTAAAAGCAGTTAACTAAGTGCTTCTACACATGGCTCCTTGGTCAACAGTTATGCCTGAAGCAAAGAGTTACAGATTATAAACTCCTTGAAGTGGAGAACTATTCAGATAATACTAATGAGGAAAGATAGAAAGATCTACATAAAGTTGAGGGGGAAAGCCTCGAAGAGCATACACCTGGCATAGATGTTCCTATTTAAAAATCCTATAAAATAAAGCAGCAATAGTTAGTACTTCATAATGTTGACTGAAAACAGTAAGAGTTTTTCACATAAAAGAACTATAAATTAAGACAAAAGATCTAATTTAAAAAAGAGAGACATAAGATCATGTGGACGATCTATAAATAAATCCCATTTTTAACATTGTTTTTAAGTGCATCCTACTTAACCTTAGACAACAAATTCCCTCAAAGATCAGGCTGTTCTTTCTCTCAAGATATTTTGTCTCTCCACACAGAGCAATCTCATGAAGGTTAAGAATAGTAAAGATTTGTGAGCTATCATTATTCTGCTCTTCATCTGCTTTTCTTACCAAAAATGCTTTAGTAATGTCAGAGGGTCTCAGCATTGAAAAAAAGAAGTTGTATCAGGATTGACTTATTTAGAGTCAGATCTACTCTGGGATGTTCTCGGGTAACACTAATGTCTCATACAAAATGCACTATTAGAAATTTTCCAGGTTGGGATGCCTGGGTGGTGCAGTAATTTAAGCATCTGACTCTTGGTTTCAGCTCAGGTCGTGATCTCCAGGTTCTAGGAGTGAGCCCTGCATAGAGCTCCATGCTCTAAGACAGAGTCTGCCTCAGATTCTCTCTCTCCCTTCCTTGCCCATCCCGCTCATGCGCACACACTCTCTCAGTTTCAAATAAATAAAAAACTTTAAAAAAAAGTTTCTCAGGTGATCACATTATGAACATGAGTATTCCCCATAGCACTTACTGAAAATAATTTTTTAAAAATTATTTTCATTAAAAATTATGTAGATACAAAAAAAAGCACAAATAATATATATATAAAGTACAAAAAATAGCAGTGCAACACTTCAACACTTACCTACACCCTGGTTCCAGAAACCCATCTTTACTATCACTTCACACATTTTCTTAATGCTGCTTTCTAATCTCATCCCATCTCCCAGCTCTCCCCCTCTCTATTTGTATAATTCCTTTGCTTTTTAAAATTGTAACCAAGTGTATTGATATATGTAAACAGGAAATTATTATTTTAGCATGGTTTAGTACTTTATATAAATGGAATTATCAAGTGTCTTCTTGAATTTGCCTTTTTTGCTCCTGAGGTGTTGTATGTGGTTGTAGTTCACTCATTTTCTAGTTGTTTATTCCCTTGTACGAATACTCCACAGTTTATTTTTTCCAGCCTGCTAGTGGGTTCAGTTTTTTGTTAACAAACACTGGTTCTAATAACATTCTTTCACATATTTCCTGGTATCCATGTGCAAGTAGTTTTCAGGAATATAGACAAGGGTGGCATTTGTAGGTCATAGGATTGGTGTACCTTCAATTCAATTGGAAAATGTCAATTATTTTTGAAGTGTGTTCCAGTTTACATTTCCACCAAAAGTACAAAGTGGTTTGTGGCTCCCTGCACCAGGCAAAAATATTATGTTCCTGTATTTAAAATTTTTTGCCAATGTAGTGAGTATGAATTATCTTCTTGTAATGGGCTTAACCATTCCTCTGAATTTTAATGAGATTGAACATCTTGTATATTTTCTGACTTTCTGTTTTTCTGAAGTGAAATGACTCTACATTATTTCTTTTTCCTTTGGGCTCATTTTATTGGATTGTCTTTTTCCTGTTGGTTTGTGTGATTTCTTTATATATCCTGAACTTTTAACTCTGTCAGTTATAGACATTGCAAATATCTTCCAAATTTGGTTTGTCTTTTTATTTAACTTGTAGATATTCTGAGCAGAATTTCTTTATTTCAATTTTCCATTAGTGCATTCTTTGGGTCTTGTTTTAGAAAGCTATCTCTGATGTGGAGCACTTTTTCATGTGTCTGTTGGCCATCTGGATGTCTTCTTTGCAGAAATGTCTATTCATGTCTTCTGCCCATTTCTTGATAGGATTATTTGTTCTTTGGGTGTTGAGTTTGCTAAGTTCTTTATAAATTTTGGACTTTATCTGATATGTCGTTTGCAAATATCTTCTCCCATTCTGTCAGTTGTCTTTTGGTTTTGCGCAAAAGCTTTTGATCTTGATAAAATCCCAACAGCTCATTTTTGCCCTTGCTTCCCTTGCCTTTGCGATGTTCCTAGGAAGATGTTGCTGTGGCTGAGGTCGAAGAGGTTGCTGCCCGTGTTCTCCTCAAGGATTTTGATGCTTTCTCACATTGAGGTCCTTCATCCATTTTGAGTCTATTTTTGTGTGTGGTGTAAGGAAATGGTCCAATTTCATTTTTCTGCATGTGGCTGTCCAATTTTCCCAACACCATTTATTAAAGAGGCTGTCCTTTTTCCATTGGACATTCTTTCCTGCTTTGTCAAAGATTAGTTGACCATAGAGTTGAGGGTCTATTTCTGGGTTCTCTATTCTGTTCCATTGATCCATGTGTCTGTTTTTGTGCCAGTACCATGCTGTCTTGATGATGACAACTTTGTAATAGAGGTTGAAATCCGGAATTGCGATGCCACCAACTTTGGCTTTCTTTTTCAATATTCCTTTGCATCAGGGAAATACAAATCAAAACCACAATGAGATATCACCTCACATCAGTCAGAATGGCTAAAATTAACAAGTCAGGAAATGACAGATGCTGGCAAGGATGTGGAGAAAGGGGAACCCTCCTACACTGTTGGTGGGAATGCAAGATGGTGCAAACACTCTGGAAAACAGCATGGAGGTTCCTCATAATGTTGAGAATAGAACTACCCTATGACCCAGCAATTGCACTACTGGGTATTTACCCTAAAGATGCAAACATAGTGATCCAAAGGGGCACATGCACCCGAATGTTTATAGCAGCAATGTCCACAATAGCCAAACTATGGAAAGAACCTAGATGTTCATCAACAGATGAATGGATAAGAAGATGTGGTATATATACACAATGGAATACTATGCAGCCACCAAAGAAATGAAATCTTATCATTTGCAATGATGTGGATGGAACTAGAGGGTATCATGCTTAGCGAAATAAGTCAAGCAGAGAAAGACAACTATCATACGATCTCCCTGATATGAGGAAGTGGTGATGCAACATGGGGAGTTAAGGGGGTAGGAGAAGAATAAATGAAACAAGATGGGATTGGGAGGGAGACAAACCATAAGTGACTATTAATCTCACAAAACAAACTGAGGGTTGCTGGGGGGAGGGGGTTGAGAGAAGAGGGGTGGGGTTATGGACATTGGGGAGGGTATGTGCTATGGTGAGTGCTGTGAAGTGTGTAAACCTGGCGATTCACATACCTGTACCCCTGGGGATAAAAATATATTATATGTTTATAAAAAATAAAAAATTAAAAAAAAACAAAGCTACTTCTGTGCTGTGGGCATAAAGATATTCTCCATCATTATGTTACATTACATCAGTTGAAAATTATTTTTGTGTTTGTGTTTGGGCCCAATTTCATTTTTCCCCATAATTATTCCAGTGCCTTTTATTTAAAAGACCCTGTATTACCTTAAATATGAAATGCCAATGCATCATCAGTCGAGTTTATATGTTTCATTCTATTTCTGGGCTCTCTTTTGTTTTGTTGACTGTCTTGATTATTACAGTTTTATAACTACTCTTTATAATTTATTTCAATAAGGCAAGTTTATTTTTTTTTTTAGGAATGCCCTATTTTTGGACCCTTTGCTCTTCATTATAAATTTTAGAATAAGTTGGTTTGTTAAGGCCCATAGCAGAATAAAAATCACACAAACAAAAAACAAGTTCCATCAGAATTTTTATTAGAATTGCATTGAATATACAGATTAACTAAAGGGAAGTTGATGTTTTTTAAATTATATCTTCCAACCCATAAATATGGTATTTCTATCCATTTATTTAGGTCTTAATGCCATTCAATTAAGTTTTATAATTTTCCCCATGAGTGTTTTGCATATTTTTGTTATTTTTTTAAGTTTTTATTTGAAGTCCAGTTACTTAGCATACAGTGCACTATCAGTTTCAAGTGTACAGTATAGCAACTGAACACCTCCGTACAGTACCCTGTCTTACAAATTCTTTGATAATTTATTCTTAGGTCTTAATTTTTAAAATTTCACATGAGGGTTATTTGTTTGATTCCATTTTCTAACTCTTTTTGCCAATGTATAGAAATCTGATTGAAGGTTTTCATTGATTGTGTCCAGCAGCCTTATTAAAAATACTCATTGGTTCTCTAATGTCTTTTCATTTAAAAAATCATACCATCTGTAAGAAATAAGATACTCATTTTTCCTTTTTAAACTTCATACCTTTTGGGGCATCTGGGTGACTCAAGCCCTGCATCAAGCCCTGCATCGGGTTCCTGCTCAACGGAGTCTGCTTTTCCCTCTCTCTCTTTCTACCTGCTGCTCTGCCTACTTGTGCTCTCTCTCTCTTTCTCTCTATCAAACAAATAAATAAAATCTTTTAAATAAACAAATAAATAAATAAAAATAAACTTCATACCTTTTCTTCCCTTGCTGCCTAGGTAAAATGCAACCATAGTGATAGCAGGAACCCTTTGTCTTTGTCTTGAAAACTTTCAAAGTTTTATCATTAGGTATCATTGTTCTCAGATTTTTGACAGTACCTTCAATTAGGAAGATTTTTTTGCTTTCAATAGTTTGATAAGCATTTAACACAAAGAGAAATTTAATTTTATCTAATCCTTTATCTGCATCCATTCAGATGATTCCATATTTCTCCTGAATTTGTAAATATGATATATTATAGAAATTCATTTTCTGATAAGCCACATTATATTCCTAAATAAACATAAATTTTTCAGAAGTTGATTTTAACATCTATGTTCACAAGTTAGTTTGGCCCATAGTTCTCTTATACTGTCCTTACAGATTTTGAAACCAAGGTAAGGAGAGCTGCATAAAATCAACTAGGATTATTTCCTTTATTTATATACTTAAGAAAGATTTGTGTAGGACTGAAATAAATTAATCAATTATGTTTGCTGGAAAATAGGAGTAAGGTACTGAGCCTTTTGTAGAACATACACTGGAGAGATTTTAAACTACTGGTTCTATTTCTTAATAGTGAAAATTTTATTATTTTCCCCTGTTTTTCCTTAAGTTAGTTAAATTTATATTTTTCTAAGAGTTTGATCATTTTATCTAACATTTTAAATTCTTTACATAGTATTTGATTATTCCCTTTTTATCATTTAAACTACACGTAATGCTGGGGCGCCTGGGTGACGCTCAGTTTGGGTAAGCATCCTAACTTTGGTTTCAGCTTGGGTCTTGATCTCATGGGTCATGTTATTGAGCCCCATGTTGGGTTCTGCACTCAGCACGGAGTCTGCTTGAGATTCTCTGTCTCCTTCTTTCTTTGTCAAATAAGTATTTTTTTTAAATTTTTTATTTTTTATAAACATATATTTTTATCCCCAGGGGTACAGGTCTGTGAATCGCCAGGTTTACACACTTCACAGCACTCACTAAAGCACATACCTTCCCCAATGTCCATAACCCCACTCCCCTTCTCCCAACCCCCCTTCCCCCAGCAACCCTCAGTTTGTTTTGTGAGATTAAGAGTCACTTATGGTTTGTCTCCCTCCCAATCCCATCTTGTTTCATTGATTCTTCTCCTACCCACTTAAGCTCTCATGTTGCATCACCACTTCCTCATATCAGGGAGATCATATGATAGTTATCTTTCTCTGCTTGACTTATTTCGCTAAGCATGATACACTCTAGTTCCATCCATGTTGACGCAAATGGCAAGATTTCATTTCTTTTGATGGCTGCATAGTATTCCATTGTGTATATATACCACATCTTCTTGATCCATTCATCTGTTGATGGACATCTAGGTTCTTTCCAAAGTTTGGTTATTGTGGACATTGCTGCTATAAACATTCGGGTGCACGTGCCCCTTTGGATCACTACGTTTGTATCTTTAGGGTAAATACCCAGTAGTGCAATTGCTGGGTCATAGGGCAGTTCTATTTTCAACATTTTGAGGAACCTCCATGCTGTTTTCCAGAGTGGTTGCACCAGCTTGCATTCCCACCAACAGTGTAGGAGGGTTATTTTTTAAGGTTTTATTTATTTGACAGGGAGAGAGAGCACAGCAAGGGGAACAGCAGAATGAGAGGGAGAAGCAGGAGCCCAACGTGGGACTTGATCCCAGAACTCTGAGATCATGACCCGAGCCAAAGGCAGACACCTAACCGACTAAGCCACCCAGATATACTTAAATAAGTAAAACCTTAAAAACAAACAAACAAACAAAAAACCCCTACAGATAATGTCTAGTTTTGCCTTCCTTTCATTACTCATATTATTTTTCACCTTTTTTCCCTGCTCCTTGCTCTTACCAGTGTTTGTCTATTTTGCTATGCATTTCAGACAATCCATTTCTAACTTTGTTGATTATCTCTCTTGTATCTCTCTTTCTTTCCATTTGTTTTCTGTTATTTCCTGCCTTCTGTTTTTGGGGAGTGAATTCAGATTTTTGTTTGTCTTATTTCTTAAACTCATTCACTTTGAGATTTTTTATTTTCTAACATATTGACTTAAAGCTGTCTGTTTTTTTTCTAAGAACCCCAGTAGCTTTACCACCAAAGTTTGATATGGAGCATTTTCATTGTCATTCATTTCTCACCCCTTTCTAATTTTCATTATGACCTCTTCTTTGACCTGCATGTCTTTTTTAGAACTGTTAAACTTCCAAAGGTATGAGTTTTGTCTTACCTTTTTTTTTTTCAAAGATTTTATGTATTTATATGACAGAATGAGAAAGATCACATGAAGGCAGAGAGACATGCAGAGAGAGAGGGGAAGGAGGCTCCCTGCTGAGCAGAGAGCCCAATTCGGGGCTCAATCCCAGGACCCTGAGATCTTGACCCAGGCAGAAGGCAGAGGTTTAACCCACTGAGCCACCCAGGTGTCCCTGTCTTATCTTTTTGTTAATTATTTCTAACTTAATTTCATTTTGGTCAGAGCAAATGTTACACATGACGCTAGTTATTTAAAGTTTGGTGAGCCTTGCTTTATGGCAACATTCTGTGGTTAATTTTGTAAAGGTTCCAAGTACCCTTCAATGAAAGGAGCATGTGACAACTGATCCATTGAGTTAGGCTTTTTACTTGTGTCATTCAGATCTATACTCTCACAGATTTGATGAGCCTGATATCTGTGTAATGAGAAAATTTGTTAAAGTATTTTAACTGGATGATGTGTCTTTTCATCCTTTTCATTTTATACATCTATATTCAAAGACTATATTATTAAGTAGATCTATACAAATTAATTTTTTAAAAAATTAAAAAAAATTTTTTTTAAAGATTTTATTTGTTTATTAGTGAGAGAGAGATAACATGAGCAGGGAAGAGGGGCAGAGAGAGAGGAAGAAGCAGGCTCTCTGCTGAGCAGGAAACCAGGCATGAGACTTGAATCCCAGGTCTCATGACCTGAATCATGACCTGAGCCAAAGGCAGACACTTAACTAACTGAGCCACCCAGGTGCCCCAAATTAAAACTCTTAAATTTGCTTGTAAATTGAAACTTTTCTCCGCTTTGTAATTATCCTTCTTATCTCTATTAATGTTGTTGTTCTGAAATAGATTTTGTGCAAATTTTTCACAGTTATAGCATTCTTTTTTTAACTATCATTTGTCCAATGTATCTTTATTTCAGAATTCCATTTTCAACCTGTATCCTGAGGTTTATTTAGGTGGGTCTTTTATTTTTTAATAAAGACTAAAAATCCTTGTCTTTTAAATGGATCTTTATTTGTATTTTTATTCTTTTATAAACCTGCAAATAAAATTTGCAAGCAATAATAATACAGAAGCTGAAGTCAGTTTCCCCAAGCAACACTAAAAGATTCTAAAACTCCTGTGACCAAACAAGAAAGATTTCTGCATTATATAGAATATTTCAAACCCAACTTATCAAATTATTTAGTGCTTAATGGATGTTTTTGAGTATATTGTATGCACTGTGTATTCTGTGGAGCATTAAATGCAAATTGTCTGGTATGTTTGATATCAAATATGTACTGTTACATAACTAAACAGAGAAATAATTTTTTTTTAAATATGGCATAGATACTACCTAAATTGGATCTAGGTGTTAGTGCCTCTACGTACCTGGCAGAGTCAAACACAGAAGCTAAACCCTCAGGAAAATAGTGTTAGCAAGAGATAAGATAGTATCAGGAAAACAGGTGAGATGCTTCTGCAAGAACTGTAAAATCTGTTTCCTGAACATACCCTGAACTTAACATTTTTGCTGGAACATAATGTGGATATGTCATAACTGATTGTCATTTCAGATAATTTTTTTTACAAATCATATGCATGTCAAAAATATTGTGAGCTCAGAAGTGAAGGATATCTCTATTGGGAATAATTTCTACTATTCTGTTTGTGTGCTATTTGTCCCACCTTCTCTGTTTCTTGTTTATCTTTTTAAAATATTTATTGGATGTTTTTTCTTCACTCATTTTTCTCTACAGATTTGAAAGTTAAATATTCTATATCTTTTCTTTTATTGGTTACCTTCACATTTCCAGGTGCCCACTTATCAAAATCTTAAATTACAATTTCACTCCTTTTAAACAATGATCTTATTAAACCTATAAATCTGATCATGACCTTCTTGATATATATGTAATTTTTATTGGAAATCAGTGTTCTACCCTGTTTTAACCCCCCCCCCAAAGTATTGTGTTATGCATTCAATGTTGTTTATATTTACCCATATATTTACCACTTCCTTTTTTCTTTAATCCCTTTTGCATCTTCCACATGGACTTGGTTTCCTTTTGCCTGCAATACATCTGTTGAATTTTTTTAGAAGAGTATCTTTTGACACAAACTCTCTCACTTTTCCTCATCTGAAAATACTTCTTTCTTTATTTTCATTCTTCAGAGTTATTTTTGCTAAGTGTATAATTCTAGATTGTTAGACATATTCTCTCACCACACTGAAATATCCCATGGTTTTCTGGCTTCCGTTGTTGTTCTTTAGAAGTCAATTGTCAACCTAATTATGTTTCCTTTCCTTCTGATAGTTTTTAAGATTTTTTTTTGTAGTCCGTGGCATTCTGTACTTTAAGCTAGATAATCTAGGTGCTCCTTTATATTTATTCTGCCTTGGATTCATGAGTCTATAATTGATATTTTCCATCAGGTCAGGAAATATCTCATTCTTTTTCTCTTCAAATATTGCCTCTACCTCATTCTTTCTCCTCTATCCCTAGAACTCCAACTATTTGAATTGTATTAGATTTTTGGTCTCTGTTCTTTCTGTCTTTTTTCTGTTTTCTCTTTCTCTCACTGTATTGCATTCTGGATAAATTCTTTAGATTCATCAAGTCAGTTGACTATCTAGTTGACTATCTTCTTGGAAGTATCTCATTATCCATTAAACATAACCACTATTTTTATTTTAATATTTTTTTCATTTCTGAAAATTTTATTTTATTTTTTCAAGTCTTCTTGTTTAATTTTATAGCACTTTATATTTTATTCTTCTCTCTCTTTTTTTTTAAGACCCATTTATTTATTTTAAAGAGAGAGCATGAGCAGGAGGAGGAGAGGGAGAGAGAATCTCAAGCAGACTCCACTCTGAGCCTGGAGCCTGACTTGAGGCTTGATCTCATGGCCCTGAAATCACAACCCAAACTGAAACTAAGAGTTGGACTGTGCCCTCTGGGTGCCTCTTAATCTTTCCTTTTTTAAAAGTATATATTTTTAAAATGCTAAATAGCCATTTTATTATCTGTCCGATAAATCCAGTACCTAAAAGTTTTGCTGGTGGTTTCACTTTTTTTTTTTTTTTCAAAACTCTGGTGTTCATTCATATTGTACTGTTTCCTCCTGTGTTTGTGATTTTGACAGTGGGCTCCCGTTCTTTGGAATGTCATCTGCAGTATTCACTGAAACCTCACTTGAGAGTGGATAGCATTTTTGCATTTGTTTTTTCCAAGTTACTGAGGAAACTAACAACCTGGGACATCTTTAAATGGAAGTACCACTAATAGCCTTTTTGAACTACCTAGATGATATAATTTTAGTTTGCAAATGCTTCTGAACTGATTTGTTAAAATTATTGGGAAAACCTCCTTTCCCATAAATACCCACTGCCAAGTTGTAAGACAAGTAATTTTTCTTGTTGTCTTCTTCCAGTTATTCCTTTAGTTGGAGATTTAGCCTGCTGAAAGTCTATGCTGGGATAATCATCTATTAAACCTCCCACCTTGAGGGGCACCTAGGTGGCTCAGTTAGTTAAGGGTCTGCCTGCCTTCAGCTCAGGTCATGATCTCAGGGTCCTGGGATAGAGACCCACGTTGGGCTCCTTGCTCAGCAGGGAGCCTTCTCTCCCTCTGCCTGCTGCTGCTCCTGATTATATTCTCTCTTTGACAAATAAAAAGTAAACCTCTGACCTTGAGTGGTTTTGCCTCCTGCCAGTATGTCTTCAACACCAACATTCTGTGAAAATTGAATTTCAAGTTCACTTGAATTTGGCAAATATTTTTAATAAATAACTATCTGAATAACCTATAACGCCTATGTCTGAGGATAACATTAAAATTCTTGTGTTTCTTTAACATTTTGATCACCTACATTGTCAATTTGTGTTGTTTCAGTTTAACTTGCATTTGAATTCATGGGAATGCCTCAAGAATTTGTTCTGCATAGAGTCTGGGATCTCTAACAGCACCATGAGTGAGTTTTTCTTCTCCTGGAAAGGAGATGAAATAAAATTCAGAGAGGATGTGGAGAAAGGAGAATCCTCTTACACTGTTGGTGGGAATGCAGGTTGGTGCAGCCACTTTGGAGAACAGTGTGGAGATTCCTTGAGAAATTAAAAATAGAGCTTTCCTATGACCCTGCAATTGCACTACTGGGTATATACCCCAAAGATACAGATGGAGTGAAAAGAAGGGCCATCTGTATCCCAATGTTTATAGCAGCAATGGCCACGGTCGCCAAACTGTGTAAAGAACCAAGATGCCCTTCAACAGACGAATGGATAAGGAAGATGTGGTCCTTATACACTATGGAGTATTACGCCTCCATCAGAAAGGATGAATACCCAACTTTTGTAGCAACATGGACGCAACTGGAAGAGATTATGCTGAGTGAAATAAGTCAAGCAGAGAGAGTCAATTATCATATGGTTTCACTTATTTGTGGAGCATAACAAATAACATGGAGGACATAGGGAGATGGAGAGGAGAAGGGAGTTGAGGGAAATTGGAAGGGGAGCTGAACCATGAGAGAATATGGACTCTGAAAAACAACCTGAGGGTTTTGAAGGGGTGGAGGGTGGGAGGTTGGGGGAGCCAGGTGGTGGGTATTAAGGAGGGGATGTATTGCATGGAACACTGGGTGTGGTGCCAAAACAATGAATTCTGTTATGCTGAAAAGAAATTTAAAAAAAATTCAGTTTCTTGTAACCTCTCAGAAGACAAAGAACAAATGATGTCATCAAACTCCCTGTTAAATCTTTCTGTTGTTTGTTTATCTTTGAAATTACATTTGTTTGCAATTTATGTTTCTATAAAATGATAGATACAAATAAGCATTTCAGTGTCCCAAATGAGTTAAGAAATTTGTGTTTGGAGCTTTTGTGTAAACTTATATGGAATTAGATAAAGCTATATAACCTGCATTTTTATTTATTCCAATGCAGTCAAGAGAGAATGTCACAAAGCGCCCTGAAATCTGAATCAATTGACGATTCATTTATTCCTCAACTCTTTTACTACCTCTCTCATGTTGGTCCTGTGGTAGAAGCAGGATGATATATTAATTTTTAGGTATAAATAATTCTGAAACCGCTTTAACCTTTTAGAATATTGCTGAGATAGCCATACTTATTTGTTGCCATTCCCTGTTATTGCATACATTGAAAAATTTTATTTTAAATAGGAAAATACTTTTCCTAGGAATAACTAGCATCATTTCTCCAGGCATATACTAAAACCTAAAATTCTAAATATAGAAGCAAATGGTATATAGTCCAATGTGTATTACTGAATGACAGCAAAACTCCCCACCTCAATATTTTCTAAGACTGGCTTTAAAAGTATGTCTACAGCAGGTTTTCTCAGAACCTTGGGATTTGGGTAGGATAATCCAGTTGGAACCATCTATGCATTGTAGGATATTTGGCAGCATCTCTGGGTGTGCAAATCTTAGTTTTACCAATTCATGGGCTTTATGGTGACCATAGGCCTTCCTGTCTTAATAAATGTTATCAAGGGGGCACCTGGGTGGCTCAGTGGGTTAAAGCCTCTGCTTTCGGCTCAGGTCATGATCCCAGGGTCCTGGGATCGAGCCCTGCATCAGGCTCTCTGCTCAGCGGGGAGCCTGCTTCCTCCTCTCTCTCTGCCTGCCTCTCTGCCTACTTGTGATCTCTGTCAAATAAATAAATAAAATCTTTAAAAAAAATTAAAAAAAAATAAATGTTATCAAGGTGTTCCTAACTTTAGCTTGAGAAATAGCATGGGCTGTTCCAGGGAGATCAAGAAATTCCTGCTGCTCCAAATATTCCCCATATGTCCAATACATTTCAGAGAATCCTTGTAAAATTCATTCCTTTAAGGGCGCCTGGGTGGCTCAGCAGGTTAAAGCCTCTGCCTTCAGCTCAGGTCGTGATCCCAGTGTACTAGGATCGAGCCCCACATCAGGCTCTCTGCTCGGCAGGGAGCCTGCTTCCTCCTCTCTCTGCCTACTTGTGATCTCTGCCTGTCAGATGAATAAATAAAATCTTTAATAAAAGTAATTCCTTTAAGAATTCAGTCCAAGGACTCATAATCAGATCCGTAAACTTTAGGTCCTTTTTTTTTTTTTTAAGATTTTATTTATTTATTTGACAGAGAGAAATTATAAGTAGACTGAGAGGCAGGCAGAGAGAGAGAGGGAAGCAGGCTCCCTGCTGAGCAGAGAGCCCAATGCGGGACTCGATCCCAGGACCCTGAGATCATGACCCGAGTGGAAGGCAGTGGCTTAACCCACTGAGCCACCCAGGTGCCCCTCACTTTTTTTTTAATGAAATGGGTTTCATTCTTTGCATGCTGGCTGCCCAGTTTTCCTAACACCATTTATTAAAAATACTGTCTGACATATTTCAATTATATTCTCTATGACATATTCAATTAATATTTCAATTAGCATAATGCTCATAAAGTACATCCATTCATGTTGTCATAAATGACACAGTTCACAGTTTTATTTTTTATGGCTGAATAGAATCTCATTTTATATAATAAATATATAATATTAACATATTATATATATTAAAGATACACACACACACACACACACACACACACACACACACTCTGGCTGTGCTGAAGCTTTTTAGTATGTCATCTCATTTATTCTTGCTTTTGCTTTTGGGGTCAGATTCAGAAAATCGTCATCAAAACCTATGTCGAGAAGATTACTACCCATGTTTTCTTCTAGATGGTTTATGGTTTTAGGTTTTATGTGCAAATTTTTAATTCATTTTGAGTTAACTTTTGTGAATGGTGTAAGGTAGTAGTTGTTTCATTTTTTTTCTTAATGAAGTGGGTTTCATTCTTTGCATGTTGGCTGCCCAGTTTTCCTAACACCATTTATTGAAAATACTGTCCTTTCCTCATTGTATATTCTTGGCTCCTTTATTGTTAATTGATTGGCCATATATGTGTGGGTTTATTTCTTGGCTCCCTATCCTGTTTCATTGATCTGTGTTGTCTGTTTTTATGCCAAAATTATAGTATTTTAATTATAACAGCTTTGTAATATAGTTTGAAATCAAGGAGTGTGATGCTCTAGCTTTCTCAAGATTGCTTTGGCTATTCAGAGTTTTCTACAGTTCCATACAAATTTTAGGATTATTTATTCTATTTCTTTGAAAAATGCCACTAGAATTTTGATGGGATTTGCATTAGACCTGTAGATTGTTTAGGGTGGTATGGGCATTTTAACAATGTTGATTCTTCAATCTATGAGCATAGAATATTTCTCCACTTACTTGTGTCTTCTTCAGTCTCTTTCATTAATGTATTGTCATTTTCAATATATAGGTCTTTTACCTCCTTGGTTAAATTTATTTTTAGTTATTTAATTTATTTTTTTAGTGCTAATGTTGTATTTTAATGTCATCAACCGGGTGTCTGGGTGGCTCAGTCCGTTAAGCATCTCACTCTTGATAGCTCAGGTCTTGGTCTCAGGTATTTTATTCTTTTAAATTGTAAATGGGATTGTTTTCATTATTGTTCTTTCTGATAGTTTATTGGTGTATATAAACACAACATATTTTTGTATATTGATTTTGTATCCTACAACTTAAATGAATTTCTTTCTTAGTTCTAACAGTTTTTGTTGGAGTCTTTAGGATTTTGTAATATCATGTCATCTGCAAATAGAGTTTTACTTATTCCTTTTCAATCTGGATGCTTTTTATTTATTTTTTTTTTTGCCAAATAAATACTATGGTGAATAAAAGTGGGTAGAATGGACTTCCTTGTCTTGTTCCTGATCTTATAAGAAAGGCTTTCATCTTTTCACATTGAGTATGGTGTAAGCTGTGGGCTTGTCATATATGGCCTTTATTGTGTTGAGGAACATGTCCTCTTAACCCACTTTGTTGAGAGTTTTTACCATAAATTGATATTGAATTTTGTCAAATAGTTTTTCTGGATCTATTGAGTCCTTTTGTCCTTCATTTTGTTAATGTGGTATATCACATTGATCGATTTGCAGATGTTGAACCATCCTTGCATCCCTGGAATAAATACCACTTGATCGCAGTATGTGATCCTTTAAATGTATTGTTGAGTTTAGCCTGCTAATATTTTGTTGAGAATTATTTTTATGTATGTTCATCAAGAATATTGGCCTGTAATTTTCTTTTCTTGTGGCATCCTTGTTTAGTTTTGTTACCACGGTAATGCTGGCCTTATAAAATGAGGTTGGAAGAGTTCCATTCTTTTATATTTTTTGGAAAAGCTTGAGAAGGGTTGATATTAATTCTTCTTTGAATTTTTATATAATTCACCAGTGAAGGAATCTGGTCCTAGACTTTTGTTTATTGGGGAAGTTTTTGATTACTGATTCACTCTCCTTATTAATAATCAGTCTGTTCAGATTTTCTACTTCATCATGTTTCAGTCTTGATAGATTGTATGCTTCTAGGAATTTATTCATTTTTTTCTAGGTTGTCCAATTTGATGGCATATAATTATTCATAGTAGTCTATTATGATCCTTTGTATTTCTGTGGTGTTATTTGTAGCATCTCCCTTTTCCTTTCTGATTTTATTTGAGTCCTATTTCTTTTTTTCTTGGTGAGCCTAGCTAAAAGCTTGGCAACTTTATCTTTTCAAAGAACCAGCTCTTAGCTCCACTGATCTTCTCTATTGTCTTTTTGTCTCTGTTTCATTTATTTCTGTCTTGCTTTTTGTTATTTCCTTCCTTCTAGTAACTTTGGGCTTTGTTTGTTCTTCTTTTTCTAGATCTTTGAGGTGTGAAATTAGGTTGTTTCCTTTTGCATGGAATATCTTTTTTCATCCCTTTCACTTTCAGTCTTCAGTCTGTATATGCCCTTACATCTAAAGTGAGTCTGTTGTAGGCAGCATATAAGTTGTAGGATACAAAATCAATAAAATAAACTTATTTGACACACACAGAGAGAGAGAGAGAGAAAGAGTACAAGCAGGGGGATCGGCAGAGGGAGAAACAGACTCCCTGCTAAGCAGGGAGCCTGATGTGGGACTCCATCCCAGTATTCTGGGATCATGACCTGAGCCAAAGGCAGCCACTTAACTGACTGAGTCACCCAGGTACCCCTAATCATAGTTACTTTTCATACTTCTCTCTTTTAACCTTCATAGTAACTTTATAATTGAATAATCCACTACCTTTACTATATATTTATCTTTACACTGAGATTTATTATTTCATATGTTTTCTTGTTATTAATTAGCACCCTTTCTTTTCAGCTTAAAGAAGTCCCTGTAACATTCCTTGTAAGGATAATTTAATGGTGATGAACTCCTTTAGTTTTTGCTTGTCATGTAAACTCCTTATCTCTTCTTCAACTTTGAATAATTTTATCTGGTAGAATACTCCTTGTTGGAATTTTTTCTTTTAGCACTTTGAATATATCATGCCACTACCTTCTGGCCTTCATAGCTTCTGCTAAAAAATCAGCCTGTAGTCTTACGAAGGTTGCCTTGAACATCGCAAGTTCATATATATATGTGGTAAATTTCTTTTAAATGTTAAAAATTATAAAAGATAATATTTCAGAAAATTATTCAGCTATTATTTTCAAATTGTAGCCTAAGTAAAAAATTGAACCTAAGGTGAATCTTGATGTGCATAAATGTTAGTAGTAACAGTAGTTAGTATTTATTGACTATTAACTATGCTAAGGCCTTAACATAAGCTATTTCATCTAATCATCACAAAAGCCTTCTGATACACATGTTATTATCTCTCCTTTAAACAAAAAAATGAAGAAAGAGAAATTTAGTAAGTCAGCCGAAGCCAGGATCCCACAACTTAGAAATTTTTCCTGGGGTGCCTGGGTGGCTCAGTCAGTTAAGCATCTGACTCCTGATTTCAGCTCAGGTCATGATCTCAGGGTCCTGAGATCAAGCCCTGCATTGCTGAGCATGAAGCCTGTAAAGGATTCTTTCTCTCCATCTCCCTCTGCCCTTCCTTGCCCTGCTCACATGCTCTTGCTCAGAAAAAAAAAAAAAAAAAAAAAAAAAAAAAGTTTTTTTTTCTAAGTCCTGAGCAGTTTTGAAGCAGTTTATTTGTAATTATTGTTCCATGTTTGATTCTTATCACCCAAAACGATATTGGGTCTTATTGGCCCCTCTTTCTTCCTTATTTTTAATCTTCCTATTCACTTCATGAACTATTAAATAATTTTCAACGCTGTCCCTCTTTTTCTTAATATGCTTCAGCCTTATTTACAAAATAACATGCAAAAACTTTGAAAACAAGCAACCCACCCTCTATTTATTGACCTTATTGCATCTCATCAAAATTTTATACCATAGCAGCCAAAAATTAAAAAGCAAAATAACTTGGTTGTAATCTCACTTTTCCTGTTTTTCAGGACACTTGCTTCTCACACACATTTACTCTTTACTTTGAAGATTTCTACACAAGGTCCAGCCTTTCTTTGTACCATTTTGATCCTAACCTTTTCCATAATCCAGGGTAGCTCTAGCCACAGAGGTACAGATCTCGGGATAACTATAACTTCAGGCCTATGAGCTCTGTCTTTCACTGGCTTTGTCCTTTTGCCCAAGTGGACCAGGAGTCTTACCATTTTGTATTCACAACTCAAAAAGCAGGATGTGTTACTCTCAGTAACCCAGCAAACAGGACTAGTCTTTAAGTCATTGGTGTTCAAAGATAATTTTAACAGCCTTTTTAATACAATTATATTCAAAAGCCTCATAATAGAGAGTAACAAATCCTTAACGAAAACACCAGGAACTTGGATGCCCTGCTCCTAACCTGTCTGATGCCAACTCCTAATCTATCTGAAAGTTTGCAGTTTTCCCCTATAGCTCTGAGCAGCATGGTTTGAAAACTGTGTTGAATATTTAAGAAATATCAGCCTTTTAAATATATATAACTATATAACAATAACTAGATAGATAGATTTTCTTAGGTGATCTGGTCAATTCCTCAGCCTTTCCTTATAAATAAAATCAAACAAAAAATATATTCTTTATCCAACATGCATTTTCCTTCTAGGTGAAACTAAACATGAAAAAATGCATATTTATTAAATTGGACCTTTTGGTATATGTTAGAAATAAAAAAATGAAATAATGGTATATGTTAGAAATAAAAAATGATAGTTTTTATTTAAAATGTTATAAAAGTAATAAGTAGAATCAATAAAAATTGTCCAATTGTCCAAGTTGCTTCAGACCTCAAAATTGTCAGTAAAATATTGCCAGTCAAAATGGCAGCTCAGTTGTCCTTTCCAAATATCTGTTCAGAATCAGCCACAAGACCTATGGGAGTGGCGTAATGGCCATTCAAGTCTCACATGAGTTGACATTGTGTTTTGTTTAGAACCATCCTCAAACCCAAATCCCCTGTTTGCTGCTGCCTCTTTCTTATCCTATTCATTATCTCCACTCCCTTATCTCTGAATTCTTTCTCTGCCCACTCTGACCAAATTCCTATTTCTGAAGTTCCACAAGGAAACAAAGGCAGAATCAGTCTTCTTCAAATGATTTTCTTGTTGCCAAATCCAAAATCTTTGTCTTATTTGATCTCTTTCCAACTTTTCTCTCTTGAAGTTTCCTTTTTGGCTATGGTGGCATTGATTATCTATAGTCACTCCGCTTTCTCTGTTTCTATTTTCTTCTCTCTTGCTTTTCCATACCCTGACTGGCCCTAAATGATCATGCTCACAGCATTGGGTCCTCAGGCCTCTTCCTTTTTAAGCCAATCTGTTTTCTAAGGTAATTGATCCCAACATATAACTTATATATGTGTGTGTGTGTGTGTGTGTGTGTGTGTATACACACATATATATACACACATATACACACACGCACACACACATACATACACATAGTCCTCACTGCCTTACTTCTCTGTCCTCCTCCTTCCAGTCTCACCTTTGAAAGCACCTTCGGCTCCAGTAGAATCCATCTGCTTGTTATTCTCAAAGCACAATCAGCTCTCTAGACTTCACATTTTCTCAAGTATTTTCTCTTTGAATAACATGCTTTCATGTCTTCACAGAAGTGCAGGTACTCCTCAAGACTTAGCTCAGCTATTGCATTCTTCAGGAAACCTTCTGTAGCTTCCATAACATCCTTTGCAAACCTCTGTGAACTCATCACCATGTTAGAGTAACTTGCCCGTTTATCCATTTCCCTGACTAGACCATGAACGTCATAAGATTAGGGACTGTTTATCATCTCTGTACGAATTCCAGCTAGCATAGCACCTGAAATTAATGATTGGTTGTTGAAAAAAGTTAAGTTTGGGGAGATTTCATAAAGGATGCCTTCTTTATTCCTCTTTGAAAAAGTCTTGGTAAAATGCAAGTGCCACTAGGGGGCACAGAATTATAACAGAATTTTCCAGTACACTAGCCTAAAGATGTTATCCTTTTGTATCAATCTCTTAACAGTTTCTAAATATATGGATCTTTAAAAGATCAAATAGCTATATTCAAATTACTTTCAGAAAGAAGAGCTTAAGTAGTTGGCTGAAAGTATTGCTGCCATTACTAATACGTCGGAAAAAAATGAAATCAGGCACTTTTATCACTCAAACACAACAGTTTTATGAATAAAAGTGAAGGTAGAATTAGGAAAAAGATCACAATGTAAATACAATGTCAAGAAATTGATACTACAAGATTAGTGACTGTTTTAAAATTTTCAGTAGAAAAAAGTTTCTATGAAAGGAAGCCCTTCTTACTGAAGGTATAGTGAAGAGGAATATTGAGGCTATTTCCATATTTAGAATAAAACCCCAAATCCTGTTTTAAAACAACTAATAGAAACTTGCCAGTACTTTTTTTTGGAAGGAGAAACTGTCAAAATTATTAACACACATTAGCCTAAGCTTTTTATTTCAAAAGTTGATATAGTTTAGCAGTTTAAAATCTAGCTTTTTGTTTTTCTATTAAATACCCATAAGTTTGGGTCCTGGCTCAACTACTGTTAGTTTTGAAAAAGTATTAACTTGTCTACACCTCAGTTTCTTCCCCTATAAATTGGATATGAGTGCAGTGCTTACTTGTGAGGCTATTGTCAGAATCAAATAAAACAATTCTTGTGAATCACAGTGCATAGTAACATCTGCTAAATATTATTTTTCTTTGACAGTGGTTTTTAGCAAATTATGTTAATAATTCCTAGGAAAACAAATTTTGATTAGTTGCGCCTTTTTGAGTCTTTCTCCTATTCTTTGTCTGCTCTCCTACCAGCCTCTCTTCATACTCACATAGAGTCCGCCTATAGCCTTTCTTCATCCTTGCAGCAGAAGCTTTCTGAAAGGGCTATACTCCGATCCATTGTGTAGGGCAGAGTTGGGTTCTCTACTGTGTTAGAATCTTCATGTACTCTGGCTAGGTACAGATGATCTCTGATGTTGCCTTGAGTTCTCTGATTAATTTCTGATTGTTGGAGAAACATTTTGAGAAGCTTAATGTCAAATCTATTACAGGTAAGAATACTTGATTGACTAGAAATGGTGCTGTGGTACACAATACATTTAATACATTTAAAATAATAAGAGGAAGTAACCAATGGTTATAATAAGATACCTAACAGTGCAATTATACTTGCTATGCTTATTGGTTTGGTTATGATCTGATAAGAAGGAAATAAAAGCTAAGGAAAATGATGGTATAGATGAAAGGGCATTCCAGTCAAGAGTTAGGGGACTTCACTTGTACCTCTAGGCTTCTAAGACAAATAGCTAAGCCTTGAGCAAGTCACTGAACAGCAGGCAAAAATGGATTTCTATTTCTTCCTCAGTAAATTTCCCTTTTGCTCTAAGGTTTGAGGATTCTACTTATAACTACTATGGTTGACACAGGAATCTCACACTGGATCAAAGTGTATCCACATCACTAAAAAGTGGCATTTGTATCATTCACTAGCTGATATGAACCATGAACATGACTTGATGGGAAAATATGTTGAGGGGGTTGGGCTGAGGCAAATGGAAAGTCATAAAGTCATAAAGAAAATGGAAACTCATAAAGAAAAAGGAAAGAGAGGATAGTAATGGGATCACAGGCATTTTGTGAGACCATTTCAGATCTAGTTGTTCTGTTTGAAAAGTCTTTCCTAGGCTCTTTTTTTTTTTTTTTAAAGATTTTATTTATTTATTTGACAGGGAGAGATCACAAGGAGGCAGAGAGGCAGGCATAGAGAGAGGAAGGGAAGCAGGCTCTCCGTTGAGCAGAAAACCCAACGTGGGGCTCAATCCCAGGACCCTGGGATCATGACCTGAGCCGAAGGCAGAGGCTTTAACCCACTGAGCCACCCAGGTGCCCTTATCTCCTAGCTCTTGTATGGAATTTTCAATAGCGTTATTTCAGAGTACCCTTCAGAATTAAAATACAGTGGGCTAGAAAACATACTGAAATAAAATATTTCTGGTAACTACTTTCAGTCGAAACCATCTCCATATAGACTTCAGAGAACCCAAGTTTCTAAGGTCACAAATTTCAGGCAGGCATTTTACAATTTATAGAGATTGAATGGTTAAAAGCTAACCCACCTCCAAAGATTAGGGAAGGCTAATCAATTCACACTAGGAATGAACATTTACCTTAGGAAAAAGTATTGTCTTTTGCCTTCTATCTCTCTTAATAATGCTCTAATGTAATTGTTATGCACAGAATATTCCCTATATTGTTCTACTTTGCACAATATGCCATCTTCTCCTCTGATATCTGGATTTTAATATTTCAGCAAAATAAAAAGCAGTTTCCTAGCAACATTTGTATTCAAAAGTACAAAAACAGAAAAAGCTTGATGACAATACTTTGTTTTCCCCACAGTTAATTCCTGTGTTTGGGGGAAATTAATAGGTAGTAAAGGAAGCAATGTACACACAGAAAATCTGGTAGAAGAGTCCTTGCAGCCTCACTTGGCTTTTCCTTCCAGAATATGCAAGGGCAGGAAGGTTAGGGCTTGTAACTAAATGCCTCTTTTCGGAATGGTAGCTGACAGACACATTGAAATAAAACCATGTACTCTTACGTACATAACTCAGTTGGAGATAAAGACTGCCTTCTTGATGGGATACTGAACTGGGAGGTCAAATTTCTGAATTCCCAGCAATCCTCTCATACTAACCTGCTGTGAACACTTGGGCAGGTCTCCTTCCCTGGGCTAGCTCTCTAACTGGAGGTTACCCTAGAAGATCCCACGGTGCAAACCACCAAGAAACCAGCTCTAAACAGCTACGTATCATTGGATCTGATTTTTTTTTTTAAAGTTTCATGTCATTTGCTTAATCAACATCACGTTTTCACTGATATTATTGCTGCATCACCAGGAAAATATCACTGGGAAATGAAGCAGCAGTTTCACTTTAGAAGAACCGTGTCCATGTTCCACCTTCCCAAAACTTCCTGCCTGGACGCAGGGCCCAGTTGCACCATTTGAAGTGGAAGTGATCCTGACCTAACCAGTGGTGGTGGTCAAAGTTTGCAAGAAGGAAAATCATTTGGTTAAGAAGAAATGGTTTTCATTTTCTTGCCTGCAGAATAGCCAAGAAATTCAAGTTTAAAGCGTGCACACGCGTCATTTTAAGTCTCTAGATCTTTCACCCTGAAAGTCCCTGCACAGAAACTCCGCGGGGAGTCTAAATATAGCAACAGCAAACTCCCCCCACCCTCAGCTAGGGTCTCGTGCTGTTTCAGGATTGGAGAGCTTGCTCCGAGGCGCTCTCTGCATCTGCCTCGAATAGCAGGGCACGGAGCAATCTCTCGCACCTCCACAGTGCGTGGGTGTGAAGTGTATTAGGAGAAAAAAAGAGAGTGACTCTGGGTATTGGTGCTCCGCGCACAGTCACGTGGCACCGCGGCCAGCTGCATCAAGCGACTCAGAGCTAGTGCCCGCCGCGGAGAGGCAGGGAGAGAAGGAGGGAGGGAAGCAGGGTCCTGCGGGTGACCGGGAGCCGACGTGAGGGCTTCACGCAAACAGCGATAAAGATACAAAGTAAAAGTAACGCCTTTTAATGGAGCTGCTGCCCCAGGCAGAAAGGAGCTGCCGCGGGCGTGGGTGTGTGTGCTGGAGGGAATTGAGAGAGTATCTCTGAGGGGCGGAGACAGCTGAAATAAGACTTTGCTTTAGTATTGCCCCGGTTTCAGGCTTCTAGAAGGAAATCACTACTTGCTCTGGCTTTATGGTGGAACCTTAAGTTTTTCCTTCAGTTTAACTTGGTGGTTATTTTCTTTCGTATTTTGGTGAGGTGTGGTGGTGGTGGGGGGGGGGTGGGGGGAGTCCACGCTGCTGGAAGAAGTTCCCAAGCCTGGTTTCCTTTCAGTTTCCCCTCACTGGCTGTGAAGTTTAACGCAGTGTTGCTGAAGGCCAGAGGCCGAAGCCAGTGGCACCGTGGCCTCCCTCCTCGCCAAGGGCGCGCACGCTTTGGGGCGCCAGAGTGTCAGAGGCGGTGGGAGACTCAGCCAGTCCTAAGTCGCCACACGTCTCTCACGGTGTAAAGGTACAGCCTACAGAGGTGGCGTGAGGACCCCGAGAAGCTGGTGTCCTGGGCGCCCTGCCCCGCCACCCCCCCCCCGGGATTTTTCTCCCAGACGCTGGGCCCGCCGTTGCCACCGCCGAGACTTAACAGTTTTATGACTTTTTCGGACTTCAATGGAAATTTCTTGACCAAGGGAACCCAGTTCGGTCTCCCACGCTTCGCGCCGCTGTCAGACGGAGACCTGGGGCGACTCGTTAACCGCCCGCCGAGGAGCCACTTTGTAGTTTTTATGCTCTCTCCACCCTCCATCCCCCGGGCGAAGAAGGATGTCCAGTTACTCGAGGGCTGGCTACCTGATGCTGGGATGGAAAGTCACAGCCCGAAAGCTGGCGTGAGCCGCGCGGAGATGCCCGCTTCCCGCCTCTCCGGCTTGGGAGTCGTGTCCTGCGGGTCGGCACACTGAACTGGCAGGGACCCTCCAGCTGTGCGGGGATCCGAGCGCCACTGCCGGCAGCGTCGCCCCACGCGCCCGGGGAGCGGCTGGTACCTGCAGGGCAGGGCGGGCAGGGCAGGGCCGTTCCCGCTCACACCCCTTGCGCAAGGATGGCAGGACCTGGCGCGGCGTCGTAGCGGCCGGAGTGAGCAGAGAACTGCGTCTCCAGTTTCTCCTCAGGGCACGAGGCCGACTTACCTTACGGACAGCTCCCAAGCCCCCGAGAGAACGAAACCAAAGTCGCTCCTAGGAGAGGGGCTTCCGAGCCTCTCAGGGGGAGGGGGCGGACGCAGTCTGGGCGTGGGGAATCGAGCGAGAGAAGAAAGGGGGAGCCTGGAGCTGGGTGTGCGCGCGTGGGAGCGCGCCTCGGAGCGCCCCGCACTCCGCTGGTCCAGCCCTGGGGGCACTTGAGGAGGAGGGAGTGATAGCTGCGGGAATAAGAGGGGACGAGAGAAACCCTCTCAAAGTGACGCCCCGAACAGGTTCTGATTTCGAATTTGGAGCTAAAGACTGCTAGAAATTGGGCCTCCTTCGCACACCCCTCTCCGCCCCCACCCCGAAGCCCCGGCAGTGTGCTGCCTGCTTGCTTCCCCGCCCCTATCTCGGAGGTCGCGGGCCGGCGGGCTCTCCGTCGGCCGCGGCTTCCTCCTCGAAACCCGCCCGCGCGCATGAGGCCGCTGCCCCCGCCACAGGCACTGGCGCCCCCCTCGCGGTGCCCGTGGTGATGCCATGCCCCGCCACCACGCGGGAGGAGAGGAGGGCGGCGCCGCCGGGCTCTGGGTGAAGAGCGGCGCGGCGGCGGCGGCGGCGGGCGGGGGGCGCCTGGGCAGCGGCATGAAGGATGTGGAGTCGGGCCGGGGCAGGGTGCTGCTGAACTCAGTCGCCGCCAGGGGCGACGGCCTGCTGCTGCTGGGCACCCGCGCGGCCGCGCTTGGCGGCGGCGGCGGCAGCGGCGGCGGCCTGAAGGAGAGCCGCCGGGGCAAGCAGGGGGCCCGGATGAGCCTACTGGGGAAGCCGCTCTCCTACACCAGTAGCCAGAGCTGCCGGCGCAACGTCAAGTACCGGCGGGTGCAGAACTATCTCTACAACGTGCTGGAGAGACCCCGCGGCTGGGCGTTCATCTACCACGCGTTCGTGTGAGTACCCGCGGCCCCCGCGCGCCCCCCGCCGCGCCCGCTACAGGGGGTCTGTATGCCTGGCCCCCTGGGACGCGCTCCGCGCCCACGCCCTGGCCCGGCGCGCGCGCGTGCCCACACTCTCTCACACACTCGCGCGCGCACACGTGGTGGCTTTTATTTCTTTGCACGTGTTTATGGTCTTCCTCCTAGAGCCTTCCACCTCCCTGAGCCCCACCTCCTCCACCTCTACAGATTCAGCCGTCTCCCCGAACACACCCAATCAGCTGCCCCGCAGTTTTAGGCACGGAAGGCGAGAGCCAGGCAGACCTGGGACTCGGGCTGCGCGGATAATTGGGAGCGATTAGGTCCCGAGATACGTAAATTTCAACCGCGAGGGGCGCCCGGGAGCTGGGAAAAGCAAAGGGAGGACGTGCGCCGGTGTGAGGCTTGTGAGAGTGTATTGGAGAGGTTAGGAGGTGATGGCAGGGTTGGACGGGGTGGTGAGAGGAGAAACGGAGGGCTGGGTCCTCAGCCGGGGGCGGAGCTGGGGAAGTTGCTACTTGGTGGCGAGAGCAGCTAGGTTTTAAATGCGCCCGGAAACACGCCTCGCCACCACCTCCACCGCTAACGGAAAAATCTGTCAGTGCGTGTAGCCCTTCCTGCCACAGAGGTGGCCAAAGTCTAGAAAAGGCGAGCTGGGCGGGGCGAGGTGATGCTCCCGCGCGGTGGCAGAGGCCAATGGTGAGCCTGGGGCTCAGGAACCCCGGGCAAAGTGCAATAGCAAACGCGCAAACGGGCCACCTGGGACAGGGATCAGCCAGTGGGTTAAGTAGGTAGGCATTTGTGCCTCTGAGTCAAAGTGTGTGTGTGTGTAAGTAGTGTAAGTAAGCCTTCGCTTCTTCATCTAGCAGAGAATGCTTAATGAGAAAATGATTGGAAGCAAATGTTTATTTTTCCCTTAGGCATTTAAAACCTTTCAGTGGCTTTAAAAGTTTACTACTGTTTTTCCCACAAAATCCATTCATTCAGTCTCCTGTTAGAGTTAGGTTTATCTGGATGTTTTAAGGTAGTTTTTGATTCCGTTATATCCTGTCTAATTATTTCTTTTTTTTTTTTTTTTCAAAATTTTTCATCTTTTTTTAGGTCCCCCCCCCCCACTTCTTTATGTTAAAATGAAATATATTCCGTTCCTCGTTTCCTAGTAAAATAGGTTTTGAACACATGAACTAGGTTTCTTTTAGAAATGAGGCATGTCATCCAAACATAGCTTTCACCTGGAATGGAGGATTGGCCTCAACACCAGAAGCTTTTTTGAAATAACATGGAAGAAGGGGCTGGTTTTGTAAATAGGTGAACCTGGAATTTGACCACGTAGGAGTCAGGAAATTGGTGGAGTCTACAATCCGTGGGGCTCTGGTGTCTGGAAAATTTTACAGTCTTAGATTGATGTGAATATGTAGCATTAGGTAGAATATTCCAGCCAACTTTCCATCTTACAGTGTACACAAGGAGAACGTTGTGTAGCATCATTATTACATCAAGGGGCATATCTTTTACTATTCACATAATGTAAGATTCACGTTGATTTAGATGTTGTTACTGTAATAAATGATAGGCATAGAGAAACACTACAGATTCTTTTCATGTTTGTCCTGATTTGATACATATAGAGTTGATACGAGTAATTAATCCTGTTCCCTATTGAGCCTGATAAATTATTTTAATGTCTCAAGATCTACTAAAGCATTTAGCAATAATCTATGCTCAGTTTGGCAGCAAAATATATACTGTACAGAGAATGACTTTTTTTTTTTTACAAGAGTATGCTCAGAATATTTGTAGGTTTGAGTTTATAATATAAAACTCACAAATGGCATCATATTATGCCATTTGTGAGTTTTAATTTTTGGTATATTAGGCACTGTATATTTGGAGATAGAGGGAGCTTTTTAGCTGATGCTCATGCTTTGCATCTCCTAAGTTTTTCCCTTGAACATGAATGAGGATTTATTGTAATATAACATTTTCTTTTCAATATGAGGATGGTTTTTATGCCCTTACAGAATTTAAAATTTTTAACAAGTGATTTTTCAAAAGACTCAAGTTTAGATAATTCTCTGCTCACCAGCCTTTATCAGCCCATCAATAGGTTTAGTGGTAGATATGAAATAAATTAGCTTGTCAATATTATGTGCTGGTAGGAAGTTTTGCTTTATACATTTCTAGAGTCTGAAACTGTAATGCTTGATTAATTAGATAGGGGTGCTAGATTCACATTAGGAGGAAGAGGGAGTGTCTTCCTCGTCTTCTGGGAGGATTCTACACATCTGTAGCCCACTCTGAGGGATGAGCCATCTTTGCAATTGCTACTTATAGTTTATTTAGAACTGGACTTTACACATTACATAAATAAAGGATAGTTACTCTGAGCTGTAAGTCTAACAAGACCATTAATAATAAAATTATATGAAACAATTTCTAAAGCAGTGTAACTAACTAATTCCTTGCCAGCATGGGAATCCCCAAATCTTACTTTAATAGCAGTTTTTGTAGCACATTAAGGTTCTTGCCAAGAGCAAGTGCACAAGTGATTAATGAGGTACTTTAGGGATGGATTTACATGGTCGATCAGTGTTTTCACTGCCAACAAGCAAGAAAAATATGTTTAAAGTTATGTTTCAGGTAAAGAAAAGTTTCTGTTAAATACGGAAAAATCATTATTATAATGGTATTTTAATGGTATAAAACGTATTTTCAAGTGTAAATATCCTAATCTACTGATGAGATGTCTGGCAAGAGCAAGAGATGACCTACTTAAAATACTTTCTTCCAGTCTTTGTAAATTAGAGGGGATTAGAAGAGTCTGTTCCCTTACTGTTCTTTAGGATTTACCAGACAGCTGTGATTCCTCATTTCCTGTCTTCAGCTGTTCTTCAGTTTAATAGATGAGCTATTCAAATATGAGGTGATATATTTCTTTGAAGGTTGTTTGTCCATCTAAAATTCATCTTCTTTTTGGGAAAAGTTTAGAAGAATAATGGTGATAGTAGAATACCTGATGGGCTTCGTATATAAATTTGCACTGATGCAACAAATGTGGCTCTGGCATAGGAAACAGGGCAGCAGATATACATAGCTTCTCATTTTGTCCACTATATCTTTGCCTAGTATAATGCTGTGGATCAGAAGTTATAGATATTTTAAACTAGAAGAAATAGTCCAGTCACCCAAGGTAAGAACTTGCAAGTCATCCTTGACGCCTTTATTTTTGTCATACTTGCTCCTGCTGGCCATCCAGATGATCATTAAATTCTGTGTATTCACTTTATACATATTTTTCATATCTATTGCCTTCTCTCCTTTGCTGCTGCTACTATCCCCCTCTGGTTCTCAGTATCCCTCCATTGGATTGTTTGTAATATTCCCCCTGCTTAATTATCCAGCTTCTGCTCTCAGCCTTCCAGCTTTCCACCCTGGCACCGTAGTGTTTTCTTTAAAATGTAAATCTTATTATATCATCCCCTTGCCTATAATCTTTGTGGTAAGGGTCATAAATGTGAATTAAGTGAATTGGGGAAGGTTAAGAGTTGGGAAAGTGGAGACAATAGTGTAAGTTAACCAAATTCCTTGGTCAGTACACAAGATACTTTATGACATGGCCTCTGTCCATCTTTCTTTCTTCACCTCTAATGTACTTTCTGGGCTCCAACCTTACTCAGTTACTCCATCCTGTGTCTCACGGCTGTGCCTTTGCTCGTGCTGTTTCCTTTAATTCTTTCCATTCTGTGCACTCTGCCTAACTCCCACTGTTTCTTCAAAACACAGGTTAAGGATCGCTTCTTCTTAGGCACATCTCCCCACCGCCAGAATAAATGAGGTGCCCTCTGTCTTAAAGTTCCATGGCACCTCAGGATGTTATTGTGATGGTGCTTGTCCCAATGTTTTCACTGTGAGCTACTTGGTCTGGCTCTCCCACAGGAGGGCAAACTTCCCACACAGAAAATCTTTTACTTATCTCTGAATCCCAAGCACCTAGCATGATGCACTGTACTTAGTACACCCTCAGTAAATGCTTGGTTAATGAGTAAGTAAATAAATTTTCTTAGAAGCCTTTAACAGAGGTATTTCAGAGTCAACTAAAGCTAATGGAACTACTAAATCTTTTTGATTTTCCTAGAAGATACTGATGATTCATTTTGAGGAGAAAGATATGGGGGCTAGAAGTAGGAGTCTATTACTTTGCTTCCAACTTTCCCACTAATTAGCTTTGTGAATTGGAATAAGCCATTTCACCTTCTTGAGTCTCCAAATCTTTATCTGTGAAATGGGCACATCCATGTCCAGTGTCTGTGATCCAGCCAAGATGGTGGAAGATACTACAGATTATCTGATATTCTCTCATAAAGGGAGAATGTATTTGTAATGAGAAGGTATCTGATTTTTTTTTTTTTAATCATTTCCCTTCCTAATTTTTGAGCTGCAGGACTACCTCCTAAATGGTCACTTTAACTTTACTCCCAACTCCTGGCAAGGCCTTTGTGCCACATGTAACCAAATTGATCTTTCTAAAGAGTTAACAGAAGACATCCCTCCTCGACTTGGAGGAGGAATAGTTTGTTGCCTGTCTCTACCCAATTCCTTTGAGGCAGGGACTCTTTCCATCTTGTCCTCTGCCATATCACCAGTGCCTAGAACAGTTGTGTTACATAGAAGATGCTCATACATACAGATTGATTCACTTACCGTTACCCCCAGTCTCCAAAATATACCACTAGTTTCCTGGTGGAAAATGAGATTTTACAGTATAGGTAACTCCCTGTGTCAGGACTCAATAGACCCTATAAATGACCTTATTATTTATATATATATACTATTCAGAATTTTAAAAAATCACTTACTTCCCTTATATATAGAGAGAGGGCTTATGCAAGCTTTACTGCTTTATACCTTGCTAATATGGTAACATAGAGTGCTACATATATTCTTCAAATCAGTTTATTTTCTGAAATTTAAACAATACTGCAACATTTGAGGATCATATTAAAATTAGAAGTGTTGAAAGTGTTAAAAAATTGAGTATTGGGAATATTATGGCCTAAAAGAAATAAAATCTAAGAAAAGAACGTTTCAAAATGGAATGAAGTCTTGATATAGGAAACACTATAAACAAGGAAGATTGCCAGCAGCCTTTTGATAATTGCTTGTGAAGAAATGGTGCCAGTTTTAATTTTTAATTGCAAATGGCTATTTTGGCAGATGAAAATGCTGGCAGAGCATGTTTTATCCTAGCCCAGTGGTGTGAAACTACTTAAAGTCCAATTGTTGAATAGCCGCAGTTCAGAGTTATGTTTAATGACTTGTAGATGTTTCCATTTTAATTTCCTTTTCTTCAACTATTTACAAGTATGCCATTTGAAGTTTTATTTTGTTGCAACCTGGGAGACAGATTGGCCATACAACTGCGTTTTTTCATAAGTACTGAAATTCTTTGATGGGTCTCAAAGTTTTGGCTTATTCTTTCGATCCTTTGTTATCAGTTTGTCCAAAGAATGAGTTTCCTAGATGTTCCTGAAGTCATCTAACTCTAAACTTAAAAATAGTTTGAACTTTGATATATGTATATTATATGCACACACATATTCCACATGTACAACTGCACACAATATGTATATACACACAGTATCATTTAACAGAGAACTTGCTAATGCAAGTATTTACATTTATTTTTGCTCCTCTAAAAGTAAATAAGACATTTGAATAAAATGCAATTTAAAAATAAAAAGAATCTTAGTTACTCTTGGCAATATGGAGATTATATTGTAATTTGAAAGCTATTTCAGTGAGTATGAACACTTTTTACAAACTCAGTGATAGTGTTCATTGCTTCCATTTGCCAGTGAGGTAATTCTAGAATCTCTACTCCTTCAGTCAGTGGCAGGATGATCTTTTACAGTCCTGTTATTATTTCTCTTTTCTTTTTTTTTATAGTCAATTCAGTATGATGTTTAATTAATAGTCCTTATGGGAATCAGTTAATGTGCTGTATGCTGATGGTTTCAAAAAAGGGAATGATGTGGCTGGCCATTTACCTTAAGGAAATTCCATTAGGGAATATTACATTTGGGTTCAGTTATCAGTATTACAGATTTGATGACTATGAATAAGTTACTGCCAATATTTTCTGCTAAATCTGTGAAATAGACATAATAATATTCCATCAAAGTATTACAGCATCATATATATTATATATGTGTATAATCACACTTGGCATGGTGGCATTGAAACTAGAGAGAAAAATAGAAATAACATAGTGGGGGAGCTATATTGCCATGTTAGAGGCCGAGGATTTTATTCTGTAGGTAATAGGCAGTCTTTGAGGTAGGTGGGGTTTGGGCAGGTAATAATGATACTGGATTTCCATTTTAGACTGATAACTCTGTCAGCTCTATTAATGCTAGTTTGAAAGGAACAAACCTGGAGGTAGAAGATCTTTTGAAACTGTTGTTTCAACTTAGGCAAGAGATAATTTGGACTTGAATTGGGGTAATGGTGGTAAAGATGGAGAAAAAAACATGATGATGGAGTTGAAATATATTAATGATGTAGTAAATTGTGGAAAACAAAGAAAATAGATTTATTATTTCTGAATTCCTTGTTTGGGTGGTTGGCTAGATAGTGGGGGCCATTAAATGTGATCACAAAAACAGATGGAACAACAGGGTGAGTGGAAAGTTAGGGGGTGATAAAATGAATTTAGCTTTGACGATGTTGAGCCTTTTGAGAATGGAACTTCCAGCTATGTATTTCCAGCAGCTGTGAATAAAGATTTAAAAGATGTTAAAGTGTAGATAAAAGTTAAAAATATAAGGAGGCTTAAGTGGGTAGAAGAATAAATGAAACAAGATGGGATTGGGAGGGAGACAAACCATAAGTGACTCTTAATCTCACAAAACAAACTGAGGGTTGCCGGGGGGAGGGGGTTGGGGAGAAGGGGGTGGGATTATGGACATTGGGGAGGGTATGTGATTTGGTGAGTGCTGTGAAGTGTGTAAACCTGGTGATTCACAGACCTGGGGATAAAAATATATGTTTATAAAAAATATATGTTTATAAAAAATAAAAAATTAAAAAAAAAATATAAGGACTGCATGTAAAGAGACAGGGCAGTAGCTGAAGGATGGAAACCTGAGGAATACCAACATGTAAAGGGTAAGCAGAGGAAATAAGGAGCATTAAATGGGATAGACAGCAAGGTGTAAGGCAACACTAGACAAAAAGATGGTCAGGTGGTCATGGAAACCAAGGATATATTCCAAAAAACAGTCAACTATGAAATTAGACAGTGATTTAGTAAGATAAGGACCATGGAGTTGCCTTTAGGTCTGGCAATGTAGAAGTCCTCCGTGATTTTGTAAACTTACCAATTGTTCACTTTCAGTGAAGTGGTTAGGACAGAAGTCAGAATGCTCTTAATTGAGAAATGAGTCAGAACTGAAGAGAGGAAACAGCAAATGTAAGCCATGCATTCAGTTAGTTTAGCAAGAATATAAGAAGAGAGATGGGAACACTAGCTGGAAGGAAATACAAGACTATGGGGGAAAGCAAGAGAGGAAAAGTTATAGGAAAGAAGATTGTTTACCATCCCCAGTAGTCATTTTAATTATTGATTATGTGCTGGATGCTGTCTAAATGCTTTATGCACACCTTCTCTTTTAACCCTCAGAATAGCCCTAAAAACTATTAGTATTAATAGTCTCCCTTCAACAGATCAGAATACTGAGGTGGGGAGAAGCTCAGTAATCTGTCTGAGGTCAGCCACTGAACTAATGACAGAATAGGGCTTTGTACCATGAAAGCTCATGTTCTTAGCCACTCTATCTTGATTGGGATGATACTGTGGACCCAGGGCTCCTCGTGTCAGATAGCGTAATTGTAAAAACTGCTTTTGGGTCTCATATAGATCGCTCTTAACGATATAGTATATGCACAATATATCAACAAATATGTGTTGAAGAAAATGAACAGTAGTTAAAATCCCTTATGGCCTACTATCAGAGAATTACATATAATTTAGTAATACTCAGAACGTTTGTTTCTGTGTCTTCAAGTTCTAACCAGCTCAAGTTGTAATTTTTCCATAAAGTTTTTCTTGATAGTTCTGACTTATTTCCTTACTTTTATTAAGCTCCCATAGCTTTTATTATTTGGACCATTTACTTTAGCCCTTAATTACATTTTTGCACTGTCTTCAAATTAGGTCATTTATCAAATTCTTCACAAATAACTTCTGTCTAAAGAAACCAAAGTATCTTCTTTTGTATTTCCCAGATTTTCATTGCTTATTTTTAATTGAAATTCACCCTGCCTGTTGCTATCAATAGGAATATTTGAATCTTATAATCTGTTTTTTCCAAACATGAATTTTAACTTCTTCTAGTTTAAATTGTACAGCAACTTATATTGAAGACCCAAATTGCTGTTATAACTTCTTAGCACCATTTCCTATGAATATTAAATTTCTAATTTATACCTTCACCGCAGAATACCTAAGATTCATTTTGAAATAACAGAACTTGCTTCTTTTAAGTTTCATAATAGCTGAACA